>NC_056664.1:28800324-28957630 GCF_018350195.1 Panthera tigris | reverse complement strand
GGATTTTTCCCTGTAGAGGTTTCCTTTGTCTCTAGCCACAAGTGTTCTTACTCCTTAGAACCTTGCCAGGAAATTGTGCTGACACTTCATTCTAATCTTTGTCCCACTCTTATCTATAATGAAGGAATTTGGCTTTCCTCAGTTCCAATTCAATACAGTGATTTTTCTTTTTATAAAGTGGTGTCTCCCTGGGTGCCATTCAGAGCCAGGGTGTCAGGGAACTAACATTTCCTTTAAGTTGGGGGATTTGTCCATATCCTTAAGTCTCTTGCATAGGTTGGGACACAAGACCTCTCACTATTTACCATTCAGAACCATGTTGACAATGGGAAGTTCAGGGCACTTGAGTTTTCCCAGAAATGTCTCCATGTGGAGGCAATGCCAGCTTTGGGGATGGAGCCGGCCATAGTTCTGGTTGAAGGGGAAACTATGTTAGACATTTGACTCCCAACTTTATCTTAATCTCGTCTGTCATATAGGCCATTGTCTTTCAACAGCCCTTTCTATCAATGTTCTTTTTTTCTAATGAATTCATTGGTCACAACCCGGAAGAGTGGGTCTGTCAGCCACACAGCCAACTTCCAGGATTTGTGATGACCTACCACTCTGGGCCCATACTAAGAGAGAACAATCACTTTACCCCAGAGAAAAATGACCCTCTTGTCCATGAGCCTTTGTTGCTTGACTGGCCCTAGTATTCTCTGTGATTGCTAGCCAGCTTGCCTCCATTCCCTGGCTGAATAAACTATCTTTATACTCTAAGGCACATGACTCAGGCATGCACAATAGACTGCAGGACAATTCCACCCAACAAAGACCTCACAGGTCAATGCACCGTGACTTGGTTACAAACCCTAAAGCACAAATGGGAACATGGACCTGCTTTCACTGAATAAATGCTCTTTCTCTGCCCTTAGAGGTGGGTCTTAAAAAGGAGACCAGGTCAGAAACCTTCCTACTCTTTCTGAAAGAAAAGTGCAGGACTCATGCCACCTGGGCACTCAGGAGTAAACAATGGACGGGTCCCTTTGCCCAAGCCCACAGGTGTTTCTTACTACTGACAACAGCCTCTCAGGAGACTGCGCTAGGCACTTTCTTCTCAGCTTCAACACACTCTTATTTGTAATGAAAAACTTTGGCCCCCTGTGTCTTTTTTTCCAGCCTTTTTCTCTTTTTTCCCCCAAAGGAGGATAACGCTGGAGTCCATTCAGAATCTGTGTCCCAGAGCAATATCCTACACTTTAAACTGGGGGCTCTGGCTGAGTCCTGGGGACTCTGAATAGACTGCCAACAGGGCCTCTTGTAATTTCCCTTTAGATCTCTGGGAACAATGAGAGGCCTAGGACATAGGACGGTGCCAGGTTTTGTATGTATGGATGCCTGTAAGTGGTCCCAGAGATTTAGAGGGACTGGCCATACACATACAGTTTGGAGAAACGAAGGAAGATAGAAATGGTCAGCATGATAATCCAATGTCCATGTGTAATGTAGAGCCTTGGCCTCCCTTGTAGCCATTCCCACCAATTTGCCATTTTCTAAGTCTTGGATCCCATTCAGGGATGAGTGGGCTTTCACTCCCACAAGCGAAGCCCAAAGATTGGTGGTAAACCTCCACTCTGGTCCTGTGCTCTGTGAGAGCAAACAGATACCTTTATATCAATGAAGGAGAGCTTCTTGATCGAATGGGACTTGACCAGCTTTATTATGTGCAAGTGAAGTGCCGAGATGCCTTCATTCTGTGTCACACATGGCTCCCATATGCACACCAGGCCTCAGGACCTGGTCAGCATAGAGATGGCCCTTTCAAGAACTACTGTATCAAGTCCAGATTCGAAACACTTGATCACCAGCTAGGAGCAGGAACCCTCTGCCTCTGAATCAATACTGCATTTATTCCCTAATGGGAAGGACAGGAAAAAATGCTCACTTTTTCCCCCTCTCTCTGAAGGAAGAATACACAGCTCCTGCAGAATCTCATTGTCAGGTGTAGCCAGTGGATGTTTCCTTTGCAACTAGTCCTCATGTGGTTCTTACACACCTTACAGACAGATAGGAGATAGGAATAAGCACTTAATTCTATCTTTAACCCATTCTGTTAAGGAAGCACTTTAGTCCCTCCAGGTCTCTATATTTTATTGCCCTTTGTTCAAAATTAGGCACTTCTTGGGAGCCAATTTAAAGCAAGATTCTCAGAAGAATGTCCTCTGTTTAAAGTAGAAGATTCCAGGATGCATGGAGCTGTGTCATGTACAAAGCCCGTGTGCAAACAATTGCTGTGGAGTGCCAAGTCAGTTCCTGAGCCAAAGGACAGCTCTCAGTGTCTGATATCCCAGAGGAAAGAGGGCCTTTCTGTCCCTGGGGCCTTTTTGCATTGTTAGCTTGAATAATTGCAGGGATGGGCAGCCAGCTGGCCTTCCTCCCCTGGCTAACAGAGGTTGTCTTCATTTTGGAGAGTAGATGGTTCATGCATTCGCAACAAGCTCCATGTCCTGGTTAGGATTCAAAGGGACTTAGAAAGGAACACTGCACCAGGCTCGGTTCTAACCGTGTATCCAGCAGCCACAGTTGAATCTCAGCAGCCCCTACTAGTTGAAAGGGCAAGAAATACACCCAAAGTCAAGGCTTTCTCTCCCTCTCTGAGGGAAGAATGCAGCCTCCTTGTTGACAGGGCTCCCAAGTTAGCCTGTAGAAGGCTCCCTTCACCAAAGGCCACAGGTGTCGCTTCTTCCTGAGAAAGTCAGCTTGCTAGAACATGGCACTAGTCATTTCATTCTCCACATCATCCCATTCTCATCCCTAATGAAGGACCTGGCCCTCTGTGGATCCAGTTTCACCCTTTTGCTCTAATTCCAAACTAAGTCCTCTCTGGGGTCCATTGCATGTAGTCTCTCAGGGGAATATCCTCAGCATTTTTCTCGGGGATCTTAGTTTAGTACTTGTGGCTTTGTGATAGGTTTGACCACAGGGCCCCTGGGAGGTTGATGCCAAAACCATGGAGTTATTCACAGTCCTAGGGCTCTGGAATGGCACAGAAGAGAGTGTGCTTGCACTTTGGGCCAGAGGGCTGAGAAAGGAGCTGGCCTACTTTCTTAGCTGAGGGGATAAGAAGTGGAATAACCCCCTTCCAGATTGAACCCATTTCCATTGGTGATAATTGACCTTTGGCTCTGTTTCTGGCCATTCCCTTCTTTTGGCTCTAGGTCTAAATATGTCCCCGTTTAGACTTAGGAGCCATGCAGTTGTCAGTCTGTCAGCACATTCCCCAATTTTCACCCAAGCCTGTGTCTCAGGTGAGCACCAAGCAAGGATGCCCAGCCACTACAAATGGCAGCACTTGTACTTTCTCAGACTTGGATTTTCCTTTCAGCTGGGCAGAGGAGCCAGCAGGATCATAGGCATCAGTTCTGGGTGCAGGGCATGGCAACAAACAGGTTTCTGAGTCAGGGACCAAGGCCTGAACAGCCCCGTGTTGTAGGCAGTGCCATAGCTGCCTCACGGCCCAGCAAAGCCACCCTGCAGTCATGGAATGACACCCATGGCATTGACCTGTGCAACATGGTCCTTCTGCATAGTCAGCAGTAGCAAAGGTGACAGTTCTGGCTGGCAGGATGAGTTTTACAAGAGCCTCCAAGGACAGTGGCAGAAGGCAGGGACTGGCAGATAGTGTGGAACCCATGAAGGCAGCACCTGGTCTTTGCTTTCTTACCAGCCCACTTCTATCCCACATTTGTTGTATATGATGTGCTGTCATATGTCTAACCTCACATCAAAGGCATATTCCTGGTGTGATGTGTGTTGAACAAATCCAGGAATAACCTCTACTGAGGTTGAACTGAGTACAAGGGGCTGGCCAGTGTGTGATATGCTTGGAAGAAATGCAGAGGGAGGTACCAGAGCAGGGTTGCCTTGCCTGTTCACATATCATGAAGATTGCACTGGTTTAAAAGAAATAGATGTTACCCTGAGCATTATTCACATATTATAATGACTTCCTATTTTACATCTGTTCTTGTCTTTTCAAAGTACTTGAAAGCCTGAGAGGATCTGAGGATCTGTCCCTGTGACGGAACAAAAACAAACACAAAAATTCTGGCTTACTTGGCCCAAAAGCTGAGTACTGACTCATGCAAAGATGAACCATCGTACAGGGAAAACTCTCCTACTGAAAAGCCAGGAGCCCTTTGGCCAAACATATGTCACAGTCACAGGGAATAGACCAGAATCTCCAGTTGAGGGTCCAGGGTATACTCTAAAACAATCCCATGGAATGGAGCCCAAGAAGGGTTCAAAGTGAAAATACAGTGAACGGGTGACAGTGGGAGGGCCAGAGTTCTTCAGAGATAGGAAAGGGATTCATATGGAGAAAGAACTGCCCAGCACTTTCTCCTGGCAAACTAGCTATGGGAAGAAAGACTGGACTTCACTGAGGATTGATGCAAAAGAGTCTTCAAGAATCTGCATCTGGGAGCCCTGTGAGTAGCAGGCTTGCCTTCTTCTTTCAGAAGGACCTAGAGAGCAATGGAACTTTGCATTTCTTATTTTCCCAGCAGTGAATGCTGTGAGGAGTGACAGTGCTGTAACCATGAGGTGTCCCCAAGTGTTGCAACTTGTGGAAAGGGGCATTGGGGCCATCTTCTGGTAAAGGGCTCTTTCTGGGTAGACCAGCTTCTGGAGTCTCCTGTACGTGTGAACACTTTACTTTTCAGAAGGAAGGCCCTTCCATCATGCAGAGCAATGGGGTCAGCTGGCTCCTGTCCTCCCACCACTTGCTACAAGAAACCCATCACCTGCTCAAGGAAGTTGAAGGCTATTGTCCTTTCAGATATCCCATGTTCAAGTCTGTCACCAGGTGAGGGAATGAGTGGGCACCCAAGGCCCATCCCTTGGTGCGCATTGCATGAGTGCCAGCTCCAAGGCTCATAAGGGTGAACAAAGACTGAGACAGAAAGACCGTATGTAAAAGGGACTGGCCGAAGCCAGGACCAAAAGGAGTTCGATGTTTCCCTCCAACGGGAATGTGATGAATGTGAAAAGGACATGGTAAATTTTATTTCTCCTAGTCCCCGCAAAGAGGCCAGCTGCCCCCTCGTATGGCTGGGCCAGGCTCCACGCAAACAGTTCTTGGCTGCACCCCTTCTAATGGCCTAGAGCTCTGCATGACCATGGAGTCCTGAAACCAAAATTCTTTGGCTCAAACTATCCCACAGACGCGAGTTGGCCCAAGTTGGACAGTTGTAAGCCTGAGCTACTTTTCAGAGACAGATTTTTATGGACCGAAAACAAACCTTGGTGGATAATAAATCACTCTCATGAAAACTTGATACTCCTAGGGTCACAAATCTTCATTCGGGATAAGAATTGCATGATGCTTAGAAAACACAGATCAGCACAAGAGAGGAGCAAGAAGGCTTGGTCAGGAGTCAGAAAAATCTTTTGTGGGCTAAAGTGACAGGACTTCTCCAAATGAAGCCCCTTGGAGCCCTGTGTGCAAAAGAGCTACATTTCCCCTTAACAAATAGAAGGAATCTTGGGTTTTTGTGTGTTTCTGCCCACCGTATCAGTAGATAGTGGCAGCAGTGACTCTGAGGTATGAAGGTGTTTCCACATGATGATCAAGAGGTGGAAAAGAGGTGTTAGTACCCTATTTGTTCAAAAGGTGTTTAGTGCCCTGATCAGGGCATGCAGCAAACTGCACATGCACAGACCATTCTTTTGAATGAAGGTATCCCTGCCAATGAGGGGTGGGAGTCAATGAGGCTACCCATTCCTTGGTTCCTGTAGCCTGCTAAGCACTAAGGGCTCAAGGACAGGAGTGCTAAATTTCCTCTCAGACATCAGAATCTTAGAGCCCTGTAATCACTCAGGAACTGTTTAGAAACTCAGCTCCATTCCATGGACATTGGTTTTGTATTGGGATAACACCATGGCCCTGTGTGAAACTGAGACCACGTTAGAGAAGGCTCAGTGGGTTAGTAATGATGTCTAGGCCAGTCAAATCTCTGCATTCAAATGGATATGGGTCAAGTCGAAGAAGATGTCTATCTTCCCTAATGTCTTCCCGAACATGAGGCATGATCCACTTCTAACCAGTGGCAGACCTTATTCACAAGTACTTGGCCTCATCACCCTCACACACCCTAGGATTGGTGATGGTCACATCATTCTGAAACCAGATGGAGAAGGGTACTCTGTCACCGTCACAGGGACACCAAGAGACAAGCCAAGATAAAGGAATAGGACTTTAAATCAATGGATATGAAAACATTCCATTCAGAACCTTATTCAAAAACAAGGTAATGGGTGGACATGGAGACACGGACAGCCAAAGTTCTTCATCACACATGAGTTTTGGAAAATTTTGGGAATGAAGTACCCAGCACAGTCTCCCATCAACCTGGTTGAATCTAGAATAAGAAATGCCTGTGGGGTTAGGCAAAGGGAACCCTCTGAATGACTACAGCCGGGAGAAACTGTCAGCAAGAAGTCTGCATTCTTTCCTTAGGAGCCAGAGATTTTTGGTTATGTCCCCCTACCACCACTTTTGCTACCAGTTGATGGAGGTATCAGTGTGTGAGCTGTAGCTACTGGTTCTGCGGGCTCTTGCTCAGGAGTCTGGAATAAGGTCACTGTTACTTATTCCTGGAAAAGACCTTCCCTGTGCTGACCCCCTCATGACCTATACTGCAATGTGCAAACTCTCTGCTTCTCAGAATGAAAGCAACAAATCATCCAGGTCAGTGAGGTAGTTTGGCTCCATTTCACCTTCCATACTGCAGCAGGCCTATCCTCAAGCTTTCAAGGAATAAATGCCTTCTTTCATTGTTAGATTGGAGACCGATAGCTCTGAGCACAAGAGGAGAGAAGGAATTTGTTTCCTACCAAGCAGTGCCAGCCAAATGAGTGATGGTCAAGGGCTCCTAAAAGAGAAAAAAATTGTCAGAAATGCAGCAAGCTAAAGGACATGGGTGCAAGGGCCAAAACTCAAGATTCTTCAGGAGCATTTTAGATCCATTTGGAAAGATGTCTTCCTTCTTTTCGCTGGGCCCACAAAGATTCCACCTTCCTGTCCCAATCTCTGGCCAAGCCTACATACAAACATCCACTACTAGGCCTCTCCAAATGTCCTGAGCCCCTGAATGAAACATACTTCTGAAACCTAATGCATTAATGAAGGAGCCTTGTGGCAAAAACCTCTCCCACAGTCACACGGAATGGTCGTCTCCCAGGTGGAATTCAGAGGAGACAACTCTGTGACACTAACTTTAAAAGAGTGGTGGGAAGGTCTTTGTTCCCACAAAAGAGCAAAGATGTGGAGAGCTGATAAAGAGGAACAGATCTCTTCAGAGACTGGACGGAGAATTATACGGAGAAGGAAAGGCCCCGCACTAGCTCCAGACAACTTGGATATGGAAGAAGAAACACCAGAAGCCTTAGAGAAAATTCCCTCTAGCTTGGGATTCTAGCAGTCCTGAGAACACCAAGCTTGCCGCTTTCCTTCACAGTCCTGGACTTGGCTAATCTTCCTTCTCCCATCTTTGAATGGAGTGAGCCACATTGCTGTGGCTGACACGTGCTCCCCATTGTTTCACCAGAGAGTGGAAAGGGGCATCAGGCCCTCTTGCCGTAAATGGCTCTTTCTGGGCTGACTAGCTTCTGGAGCCTCCTTCTCTTGTGTGTACTTTGTGCTTTTCAGAAGGAAACTCTTTCCATCAGGCAGGGCAATGAGGAAATCTTACTCCATTCCCCACCTCTTGCTATAGTACTGTCATTATACATGTGCCCTTTCACATTGTGGCGTATATGGCACTATCCGCTTAGGACCAGCATGTGAAGTCAAATATTTCTAAAAGTGAAAGCAGATTTGAAGCGACATGTGGTTTCTCCACCGTATTTGTTCGTGGTTGCATATATAGCACTTTCCGGGCAGGTCCTGCGTAGGTTTTCAAACTCTTCTTTGTGAAATCAGAGGTTAGTTGAAAGAGGCTTTCTCCACAGTACTCTTTCACACTGTCGAGTATATGTCGCTTTCCGCATCATCCCCTCCCCCCCCCCCCCCAGGTTTTCAAAAATTTCTACCTTAGTGATACAAGATGTTAGTTGAAAGATTTTCACAAAGTGCATTTGGACAGAGTTGAGTATTAGCACTTGGGGCTTTGGCCCCACAAAGGTTTTGAAACACCTCTAACTTAGTGAAAAGAGATATTAGTCGAAAGATGGTTTCCCCACTGTGTTGTTTCACACAGTAGAATATACGGCACTTATCCTGTAGGACCTGCCTAGGTTTTCAAAGCATTGTCACTTACTGAAACCTCATATTGAGAATGTTTCACCACAGTGTTGTTTTACAGAGTTGAGTGTATGTCATTTTCAGCATAGGCCCCGCAAAGGTTTTCGACACTTCTAAGGAAGGGAAGCAAAATGTTAGTTGAAGGATTGTGCCTCACAGTGTTGTTTCACAGAGTTGAGTACATGGCACTTTAGGCACAGGCCCCGCATAGTATTCAAACATTCCAAAAGAAACGAGATGTTACTTGAAAAGAAGGTCTCTCCACAGTATTTTTCACAGAGTCGGGTTTATATCACTTTCCTCACAGTTCCCAACACTGGTTTTCAAACACTTCTAACTTACTGAAACAAGATGTTAATTGAAAGATGTTGATCCCACAGTGTTGTTTCACAGAGCTGAGTATAGGGCTTTTTCGGACTAGGACGGGCATCGTTTTTCAAACACTTAATTTTTTTATTTTAAAAAAAAATTTTCTTTTAATTATTTTTGAAAGAGAGAGACATTGCATGAACGGGTAGGGCCAGAGAGAGGGAGACACAGAATCTGAAGTAGGCTCCAGGCTCCGAGCTGTCAGAACAGAGCCCGAAGCGGGGCTTGAACTCACGGACTGCGAGATCATGACCTGAGCCGAAGTCGGCCCCTCAACCGACTGGGCCACCCAGGGGCCCCCAAACACTTCTGAATTAGGGAAATCAGATGGTGGTGGAAAGGTGTTTTTACCACAAGTTTCTCAGTTGAGTAGATGGCACTTCCCTCATAGTTCGCCCCATGGGTTTTCAAACACTACCCAAATTAGGAAAAAATATTTTAGTTGAAGATGGTTTCCTCAAAGGGTTGTTAGACAGGGTTGAGTAAATGGCAATTTCTCCCTAGAACACGTGTAGGTTACTTAGTGAAAAAAGATGATGGTTGAAGACGTTTCCCCACAACGATGTTTCACAGAGTCATATGGCATTATCTGCACAGTCCCTGTATGCGTTTTCAAACACTTCTAACTTCGTGGGACCAGACGTTAGTTGAAAGATGTTTTCTCCACAGGCTTCTTTCGCAGAGGTGAGTATATTGCACTAGGTTGATAACCTCGCATGAGTCTTCAAACACTTCAATTTCAGTGAAACGAAGTTTAAGTGAAAGATCCCCTCCCCAACAGTCTTGTTTCAGGGGCTTGAGCATTTTGCTCTTTCCTTGTAGGTCATGCTTGGGTTTTCAAATTTTAACGTTGTAAAACCAGATGTCACGTGAAAAGGGCTTTCCGCACAGTGTGTTTTCACAAAGGTGAGTATGTGGTACTTTCTTCTAAGGCGGTCATAGGTTTTCATTCACGTCTCACCTAGCGATGTTAGTGGAAAGATGGTTTCCGCACAGTGCTGTTCCACTGATTTCGGTACATGGCACTTTCTGAACGCATAGGACCCGCATAGGTCACCCACTCAGTGAAACCACAAGTTAGTTGAAAAATGCTTTCTCCACCGTGTGGTTTCACAGAGTTGAGTGTATGGCACTTCGCCCATAGGCCCCGCATAGGTTTTCAAAGAGTCTTCACTCAGTGAAACGAGATGCTACTTGAAAAATTGTCCCACAGTCTATTCTCTCACGGTGTCCCTTTCCTCATCGACCCCCACAAAGGTTTCCAAACACTTCTTTCTACCTTAGTGATAAAAGATGTTCCTTGAAAGACGGTTTCCGGCAAATTCTGTAGGAGGCATTTTCGGCACAGGTCCCGCAGACTCTTTCAGACACTTCTGAGTGAACCGAGATGTTAGTTGAAAGACGGTTTCGCCACAGTGTTGTTTCCCAGACTAGAGCGCATGGCACTCTCCTAGGCCCCGCATGTGTATATTCCAACCCTTCTGACTCAGGGAAGGATTGTTTCTCCACCGTGTTGGTTCACAGAGTTAAGTATATGGCTCCTTCCACGTAAGCCATGCAAAGTATTTGAAACCACTTTCACTTTGTGAAACAAGATGTTAAGTGAAAGATGTTTATCCCACAGTGCTGTTTCATAGAGTTGAGAACACGCGCCTTCTGCCTAAGCTGCGCAGTGTTTTTCAAACACTTCTAACAGTGAAACAAGAAGTTAGTTGAAAAATGGCTTTTCCACAGTAATCTCTCACAGTGTCAATTATAAGTCCCTTTCCTAATTGTTCTCTGCATAGATTTTCAAACACTTCTAACTCGGTGATGCAAGATATTAGTTGAAAGATGCTGTCGGCAAAGTGCAGTTTGACAGAGTTGAGTATATTGCACTTTGGGCATAGGCCCCACATAGTTTTGAAAAACTTTTAATTTTAGGGAAACGAGATGTTAGTTGAAAGATGGTTCCCCCACCAGTGTTGTTTGAAAGACGGTTTGTCCACATTATTCTCTCACGGCGTCGAGTATATGTCACTGTCCTGAGCGTTCCCCACCTAGATTTCTCAAACATTTCTAATTTAGTGAACCGAGATGTTAGTGGAAAGATGGTTTGGCCACAGGGTTGTTTCACAGAGTTGAGAATATGGCACTTGGCCTGTAGGCGCCGCACTTGTCTTCAAAGAGTTCTCGCTTAGTGAAACCTGAGGTTAGTGGAAAGTTTTTCACCAGAGTTGACCATAGGGCACTTTCGCCACAAGCCCCGCAAGTTTGTCAAGGAGTTCCAACTAAGTGAAGTGAGATGTCAGCTGCAAGGTGGCTTCCCCACAACGTTGCTTCACAGATTGAGTCCATGGCACTTACCGTGTAGGCCCCGCATAAGTTTCCAAACAGTTCTCAGTGAATTCAGATGTCAGTTGAAAGAGTCTTTCACCACAGCGTAGATTGCCAGAGTGGCGTATAAGGCACTTTCTGTGTCCGGCCCCATAAGCGGTTTGAACCAGATCTACCATAGTGAAACCTACTGATTTTTGAAAGATTGTTTCTGCACAGTGCTCCATTCAGAGTTGAGCTTACGGCACGTTCGTCATTGGCCCCGCATAGTTTTACAAACGCTTCTAACTTCTGGATCAAGATGTTCGTTGAAGGACACTTTCCACACAGAGTGTCTTTGCCAGAGCTGAGTAAAAGGCACTATCCCTTAGGCCACCCGTGTGTGTTCCAACGACTTTGTGACTTAGTGAAACCAGATTTTGGGTGATGGCTTCCCTTCAGTGTTGTTTCACAGAGTATAAGGCACTTACGTTGTAGGCCTTGCGTAGATTTTCAAGCAGTTCTCACGAAGGTGAAATCAGGAGTTAGTTGAAAGAGTGTTTCACCACAGTGTTGTTTCACAGAGTGGACTGTATGGCACCATCCGCCTTGGTCCCGAATATGTATTCAAGCGTTTCTAACTTGGTGAAAGCAGATTCCAGAGGAAACATGTCTTCCCCACCTTGTTTCCAGAGTTGCGTCCATGGCACTTTCCATAAGTAGCTCATGCATAGGTTTTCAAAGTCTTCTTTTGAAACTAGATGTGAGTTGAAAGTCTGGTGTTTTTTCCATGGTGTTTTTTCGCAGAGTTGATTCCCTGGCCCTTTCCACAGGGTCCCCGCCTAGGTTTTATTACGCTTGTATCTAGTGAAACAAGATGTTAGTTGAAAGACGGTTTGTCCACAGTATTCTCTCAGTGTCGAATGCATGCCACTTTCCACATCGTTCTCCGTATAGGTTTTCAAACACTTCGAACGTAGTGAGACAAAATGTTGGTTGAACGACGGTTTCCGCAAAGTGCCGTTTGCCAGAGCGGAGTATATGGCAGTTCCGTCACAGGCCCCTCAAAATTTTTGAAACCCTTCTAACTTGGTGAAACGAGATGGCAGTTGAAAGATGCCTTCCCCGCGGTGCTTTTTCACAAACTTGAGTATATGGCACTTACTGTGTAGGCCCCGCCTAGGTTGTTTAAAGAAGTCTCTCTCAGTGAAACCAGATGATAGTTGAAAGATTGTTTCACCACAGTGTTCTTTCACAGAGTGGAGTATGGGTCACTTTTGACACAGGCCCCGAAAGGGTTTTCAAAGAGTTCTCAGTGACATCAGATGAGCGTTGAGTGTTTGAAAACAGTGCTGTTTCACAGAGTGGAGTCTATCGCACTATCTGCCTAGGCCCCGCACGTGTAGTCAAACGTTTCTAATTTAGTGAAATCAGATCTTAGATGAAACGTGGTTCCTACTCAGTGTTGTTTCGAGAGTTGAGCATATGGCTCTTTCCTTGTAGGTGATCCATAGGTTGTCAAACTATTTTAACTTGAAGCCAGATGTTAGGTGAAAGATGCTTTGTCCACAGTGTTTTCGCACATAGTTGATTGAGTATATGCACCTTTCCGCATAGTTCCCGCATAGGTCTTCAATTCCTTCTTAGTCAAACAAGATAGATGGCAGTTGAGAGGTGGTTTGTCCACAGTACTCTCTCACAGAGTCGTGTATATGTCACTTTCTGCAGCGTTCCCCGCGTATGTTTTCAGATACTTCTAACAGGGAAACAGTGAAAAGTGTTTGACTACACATGCGGGGCCTAGGCAGACAGTGCCATAGACTCAACTATGTGAAACAACACTGGGGTGAAAGAATCTTTCAACAAACATCTGGTTTCTCTAGGTTCGGTGTGTTTGAAACCCCTTACGGGGCCATCACGCAAAGTGCCATACACTCCACTCCGAAATAACACTGTGGTAAAACATTCTTTTAACTAACATCTGAATTCACTGGGAACTGTTTGAAAACCGATGCGGGGGGCCTACAGGGCAAGTGCCATAGACGCAACTCTAAGAAGCAACAATGGGGGGGGAGAGAAACCATCTTTCAACTAAACATCTCGTTTTCAGTAGGTTGGAAAGTGCCATATACTCAGTTCTATCACGCTGCCCTGTGCGGAAACCATCTTTCAACTAAATGTTGCGTCACGGAGTTAGAAATATTTGACAACCCACGCACGGAACGATGTGGAAAGTGACATATACACGACACTGTGAGCACTGTGCCCACTCTTGTGGGCAAACCATCTTTCCGCTAACCTCTCGTTTCACCGAGTTAGAAGTGTTTGAAAACCTATGCAGGGCCTATTCCGAAAGCGTCATACCCTTTGAAACCACTCTTGGAAACAACACCGCGGCGAAACAATCTTCCAGCTAACATCTGGTTTCGCTAAGTAGGTGAGTACCGCTTGAAACCTATGCAGGAACTACAGGGTGTAGAGTGCCGTATACTCAACGCGGAGAAACACCGAGGGGAAACCATCTTTCAACCAATATCTCCTTTCACTGTTGCAAGTGTTTGAAAAAGTACGCGCGGCCTATGCCCAAAGTGCCACACACTGTGGCCCAACTCTCAAACTGCACTTTGCGGAAACCATCTTTCAACTAACATCTTGTATCACTGAGTGAGAATTGTTAAAAACCTATGCAGGGAACGATGTGGAAAGTGACATACAGCCGAGACTGGGAGACAATACCGTGGACAAACCGTCTTCCAACGAACCTCTTGTTTCACTAAGATAGAAGCGTTTGAAAACCCGTGCAGGGAAGTATGACAGGGCCGTAAAACAACAGTGTTTTTGGACCATCTTTCCACTGACACCGTGTTTCACTGAGAAGTGTTGGAAATCTATCGGGAGTCTAAACGGAAAGTGCCATCTACTCAACTGTGCGAAAGCACTGTGGGGAAGCCATCCTTCGACTACTATCTTGTTTCATTACCTTGGAAGTTGTTGGACAACCTAACACAGCCCATCAGGAAAGTTACATGTACTCAGTTCTGTCAAGTAGCACTTTGGGGAGCCTATCTTTCAACTACCATCTCGTTTCCCTAAGGTAGAAGTGTTTGAAATCCCAGGCGGGGACTGTGCGGATAGTGCCATATCCTCTACTCTGTGAAACACTGTGGGGATACTGTCTTGCAAGGAAAATCTCTTGTCGCCAAGTTAGACGTGGTAGTAACCATATACGGGGCCTGGGCAGAGTGTCATATACTGAACTCTGTGAAACCATCTTTCAACTGACATGTCCTTTCACTGTTAGAGTTGTTTGAAGAGCAATGCGGGGACGAGGCAGAGAGCGTCATATACTGAAATCTGTGAACACTGTAGGGAAACCCTCTTTCCACTATCTCGTTTCATTAAGTTAAAATTGTTTCAGAAACTATGACAAGCCAATGCCGGACGTGCCATAGCCTCAACTCTGTCAACCAGCACTTTGCAAGCACTAGTGTTTTGAAAGTCTCTTTCAACTCTCACCTGATTTCACCAAGTGAGAACTCTTGGAAAACCTATTCGGGGCCTAGGCCAAAAGAGCCATATACTCAGGCGCGTCGACCAGCACTTTGCAAAAATAATCTATCAAGTAACATCTTGTTTCCCTGTTAGAAGTATCTGAAAACATATGCGGGGAACGCTGCAGAAAGTGACATATACACGACTCTGTGAGAGAGTACTGTGGACAAACCACCTCTCAACTGCCATCTATCTTGTTTGACTAAGAAGGAATTGAAGACCTATGCGGGAACTATGCGGAAAGGTGCATATACTCAATCAACTATGTGCGAAAACACTGTGGACAAAGCATCTTTCACCTAACATCTGGCTTCAAGTTAAAATAGTTTGACAACCTATGGATCACCTACAAGGAAAGAGCCATATGCTCAACTCTCGAAACAACACTGAGTAGGAACCACGTTTCATCTAAGATCTGATTTCACTAAATTAGAAACGTTTGACTACACGTGCGGGGCCTAGGCAGATAGTGCGATAGACTCCACTCTGTGAAACAGCACTGTTTTCAAACACTCAACGCTCATCTGATGTCACTGAGAACTCTTTGAAAACCCTTTCGGGGCCTGTGTCAAAAGTGACCCATACTCCACTCTGTGAAAGAACACTGTGGTGAAACAATCTTTCAACTATCATCTGGTTTCACTGAGAGAGACTTCTTTAAACAACCTAGGCGGGGCCTACACAGTAAGTGCCATATACTCAAGTTTGTGAAAAAGCACCGCGGGGAAGGCATCTTTCAACTGCCATCTCGTTTCACCAAGTTAGAAGGGTTTCAAAAATTTTGAGGGGCCTGTGACGGAACTGCCATATACTCCGCTCTGGCAAACGGCACTTTGCGGAAACCGTCGTTCAACCAACATTTTGTCTCACTACGTTCGAAGTGTTTGAAAACCTATACGGAGAACGATGTGGAAAGTGGCATGCATTCGACACTGAGAGAATACTGTGGACAAACCGTCTTTCAACTAACATCTTGTTTCACTAGATACAAGCGTAATAAAACCTAGGCGGGGACCCTGTGGAAAGGGCCAGGGAATCAACTCTGCGAAAAAACACCATGGAAAAAACACCAGACTTTCAACTCACATCTAGTTTCAAAAGAAGACTTTGAAAACCTATGCATGAGCTACTTATGGAAAGTGCCATGGACGCAACTCTGGAAACAAGGTGGGGAAGACATGTTTCCTCTGGAATCTGCTTTCACCAAGTTAGAAACGCTTGAATACATATTCGGGACCAAGGCGGATGGTGCCATACAGTCCACTCTGTGAAACAACACTGTGGTGAAACACTCTTTCAACTAACTCCTGATTTCACCTTCGTGAGAACTGCTTGAAAATCTACGCAAGGCCTACAACGTAAGTGCCTTATACTCTGTGAAACAACACTGAAGGGAAGCCATCACCCAAAATCTGGTTTCACTAAGTCACAAAGTCGTTGGAACACACACGGGTGGCCTAAGGGATAGTGCCTTTTACTCAGCTCTGGCAAAGACACTCTGTGTGGAAAGTGTCCTTCAACGAACATCTTGATCCAGAAGTTAGAAGCGTTTGTAAAACTATGCGGGGCCAATGACGAACGTGCCGTAAGCTCAACTCTGAATGGAGCACTGTGCAGAAACAATCTTTCAAAAATCAGTAGGTTTCACTATGGTAGATCTGGTTCAAACCGCTTATGGGGCCGGACACAGAAAGTGCCTTATACGCCACTCTGGCAATCTACGCTGTGGTGAAAGACTCTTTCAACTGACATCTGAATTCACTGAGAACTGTTTGGAAACTTATGCGGGGCCTACACGGTAAGTGCCATGGACTCAATCTGTGAAGCAACGTTGTGGGGAAGCCACCTTGCAGCTGACATCTCACTTCACTTAGTTGGAACTCCTTGACAAACTTGCGGGGCTTGTGGCGAAAGTGCCCTATGGTCAACTCTGGTGAAAAACTTTCCACTAACCTCAGGTTTCACTAAGCGAGAACTCTTTGAAGACAAGTGCGGCGCCTACAGGCCAAGTGCCATATTCTCAACTCTGTGAAACAACCCTGTGGCCAAACCATCTTTCCACTAACATCTCGGTTCACTAAATTAGAAATGTTTGAGAAATCTAGGTGGGGAACGCTCAGGACAGTGACATATACTCGACGCCGTGAGAGAATACCTGGGTCATTCAGGTTTAATTAGAATGTTCTTGGGGGCCTGTTGGGTGGTTCATTTGGTTAGGAGTCCCACTTTGGCTCAGATCATGATCTCAAGGTTTGTGAGTTCAAGCCCAGTGTCAGACTCTGTGCTGACAGCTGAGAGCCTGGACTTCTTCTGATTCTATGTCTCCCTCTTTCTCTCTCTGCCCCTCCCCAACTCGTGCTCTCTTTTTCTCTTCAAAATTAAAATTAGAAAAAAATAAAATGTTCTTGAAGTGGACCAGAGCCCATCTGGCAATTAGCCTACAATAATGTAACACATGTATCATAATCAATGTTATATATATTCCCACCTTTCAGAAGTTCTCATTATGCCCCTTTGTTTTTATGGAAGACCTACATCGTACGCTTTTTGCTTCTGAAATATATTCAAATAGACTATTCTTTTTGAGAAAAAAAATCACAGTTATAGCAAAATAATATTCAATATTTGTTTGGTAGGGGAGGACAGAATGGGAGACAGAGTCCCTGAAGATTGTGCTTCTTTGCTAGGGTTACCATAACATAATGCCACACAGTGGGAGGCTACATCAAAAAAAATGTTTATTTTCTCACATTTCTGCAGACTGTAAGTCCATGTTCAAGGTGTTGCCTGGTTTGATTTCTCCTGAAGTCTCTCACCATGCCTTGCCAATTGTGGTGCTCTTCCTGGGTCATGACATGGCAGTTTGTTGTCTCTACCAGTTCTTTTATAGAAACCAACTCTTTATATTTTGGCACCACGACCCTTTTGACCTCATTTACCTATAATTACAACCTTCAATGCCTTTCTCCAAATAATCACAATGTGGGTTAAAATTTCCACATACAAGATTCTGAGGATACACTATTTACTCACTCATTCATTCATTTATTTGCTTTAATATCTATTTTGAGTTAGAGAGAAAGAAAAATTAGGAGAGGCAGAGAGTGTAGGAGAGAGAGAATCCTAAGCAGACTCCAGGCTGTCATCTCAGAGGCTGAGATGGGGCTTATCTCACGAACCATGTTACCATGAACTGAGATCACAGTCTGCCCTCCTGCCTATGGTTCCACCATAACTCAGTCCCTCAGGGACATAAAACCAACCATTAAAAGTTACGACAGAACTCTACTGATTTTCTCTGACCTTGGTCTCTCCATGTCCGTTTCCTTCTGGAATGTCCTTTCTCTGCCCATGAATATCATGTTATGTCTTCATGCTTAGGCCTTAGTTGCCCAAATTTACCTCCCCTTATTTTCTCTTCCCCTTATGATGGATGATTCATGATCCAAAGCAATCATCTGTTGCCAAAACAGTGTTTTGTGGGGTGGATTTCAAGAAAAACACAGGGTCAGCAAAGAAGAGTTTACTTCGTAGAAATAACTGCAGGACCTAAGAACAGGAATTTTGAGCTTAAAGACTTCAGATGCTGGCACAGCAGTGTGACTAGTTTCAGTTGAAAAATTGCGATATTTCAGATAATAATGTCCAAAAGTGTCAGACTGTAATTTTTTAAAATTTACACACATGACCCATACAAATAGAGCATGAACATGGGTTAAAAAATTCCTTCAGCTTCTATGTTACTGAGGATTTCAGGAAAATATTAAAGGATTTTTTTTAAAGTCCTAAAAACATAGTCCTTATATTTTACAAAGATAGATCTAAAGAAAGCTACTTCCTGCATTGGAGATGAGCTGTTTCATGTTCTTAAAGGGTAATAAAAGTAGGAACTTTGGATTTATCTTGCCAGTGACAACAATCATTTCTTTGATTTCTTTAACATGAAACATCCTCAGGAGACCATATGGATATCAGGTTGCCTCATCTTAAACTTCCCATCACATCTTCCCTAAAGGTGAATCTATTCTCCCTCTGTCCATGTGTTCCATATTTTACACCTGAAACTAATATTACACTGTATGTTAGCTAGCTGTAATTTAAATAAATTCTTTAAAAATTATTCTATATTAACCACAGGGAAAGGACCCGTGTTGAAGTGCATAAAGCATCATTTTGGGAGTGCTTCAAGTGACACTCTTGTACTTCATAGACATATAGAGTGACAATTTACCTACAACTTCCCTGTGTAAACACTAATGCTTTACTGCTGAAAAGTAACTTTTTCTCTAAGAGGGTTTTAAAAGCTTCTTGGGAATAAGCAGTCAGAATTATTCTTAAACACTTGTAGAGAAGCTCTAGAAAATGGCCTAGCTTTAGGTGCCAAAAAGTACTGTGTGATAATGCATTATTTATGTAGCTTCAAGTGTATATCTAGTAAGACCTTTTCTTTAAACCCTCTATAGTCACATGAGGGGTTTTCGAGGTTCTTAACTCCAATAAAAATATTTTGTTAAAGCATTTGTAAATTAGCTTCTTAAAAACATCCAGTAAGAATTGTGATTACATCCATCTCTATAATGCCCATATCCTGAACTGCCTGAAATAGCTATGTTCTAAATGAGTTTTTCAAAAACCTTTTAAATACATATAATTACAGGTGTTTCTAAACTTGTTTTATACATGCTATGGAATGGACTTATATTCACTGCCTAACTACAATGTGCTTAATACATCTTTCATTTGGCTTTTCACGTGCATCTAGTTGGGTACTTTATTTAAAATCTCTTTATTACCGAACCAGACCAACACTAAACCATCCTACCCACCTAGAAAATTGATTGGAGAATTAACCCAAAAATCTGCAAAACTTGAACCACAGAATTCA
The DNA here is from genome assembly GCF_018350195.1 of Panthera tigris. Lineage (NCBI taxonomy): Eukaryota > Metazoa > Chordata > Mammalia > Carnivora > Felidae > Panthera > Panthera tigris. Next base: position 28,938,242 of record NC_056664.1, on the reverse strand, counting down.
GCAGGTACATGGCGCAGAGGGCTGAACTTGGTGAGCGAGTAGCCGTGAAAGGTAGGGAACCACTTTTCGGGAAGGAGAGAGACTGGGGAGGGGGGAAGATATGTGAAAGGCACCCCTCTAGAAAAGCAACTGGAAAGTGGAAAAATGAAGAGCCACAGGGACTAAAAAGGGAGAAAGGAGAAAGGAGATGGTTTAAATTCATTAAGACTGTAAAAAGGGGAGCACAAAGGCTGCAACTCTGCAGCTTGATACCTGGCGGTGCTCGGGTGGGAAGGATAAATTCCCAGGAGCAGAGTGGGATTTGGGAGGTTCTCAGGGAAAAGCGGTTCCACTGCTGGAAGGACATTTGGTAAAGATTTTTGAATCCACCTGGTCCCAGCAGACCCCAGGAGGTGGATGTATTTGCCCGTGCTGGGGCAAGGTCGTTAACGGTGAAGCCTGGTACCAGATGTGTGTTGTGATTTTCCATAATACCCGAAACACTGCTGCTACACTGTCTCGTGAAATTTTTCTGGGGCAGGCTGGCACCTGGCTGCAGTCTTGGGGCAATGGCAACAACAAGGTCCAGAGGGCATTCCTGGGGTGCAGCCGATATTTGGCCACTGCTGGCTGAGACCCTCCCACAGAGGGGCAGAGAGGGTCAAAGCTACACTCCTTCAGAAGGGGAGAGGGAAAACAGCTGCATCTGAGACAAACCTTAGGAAAGAGGTACTGCCTGGGGCCTGGTCACAGAGAGTGAAAAAGCGGGGAGTGGACAAGAGCTAAAGACAGAAGACAGGTGAACGATGCTGATCCAGGAGATCAGACTGGGTAGGTGGGTGTCACCATTTTCACTGCTCTTGTGCATGCACATATGCACCTAAGAGCTGAGCCTTGCAACAATCCACCCCAGTAAGCAGGCAGTGCCATCTAGTGGAGAGCGGAGCTGTTACACTGAGCCCTACACAACTGGGCCAACATGGCTCCACCAGAATACAAGACTCACCGCCGGCTTAATTTATGGACTATAAGGAGCTACATAGACTGACATCTAGGGGAAAATGAAGCAATTTCAGTCTTATTTCAACTGCTGGCAGGTTCATGTATTCAAGTTTTTTCGTTTATTCTTTTTCCTTTTTCTTTTACAATTTTTTTTCTTGAATACAGAAAGAAAAAATGATTTTTTTTTCAATTTTTATTAAAAATAACTTTAATTTTTATTACTCTAATTTTTAGTTTTGTGTAAATTTTTTCAAATTCTACTTTACTTCCATTATTTATTTTAGCCTACTTCAATTTTCAAATTTCAAATTTCCTTTTCAAGTTTTCAATTTCCTGTTTTTCTTTCTTTTTCATTTTTCTTTTTCATTTTTCTTTTTCTTGAATGCAGAAAGAGAAGACTTCATTTTTACTTTCAATTTCTTTTTAAAATATTTTTATTTGGGGCGCGTGGGTGACTCAGTCGAATAAGCCTCCGACTTCAGCTCAGGTCACGATCTCGCTGTCCGTGAGTTCGAGCCCCGTGTCGTGCTCTGGGTTGATGGCTCAGAGCCTGGAGTCTGGAGTCTGTTTCCGATTCTGTGTCTCCCTCTCTCTCTGCCCCTCCACCGTTCATGCTCTGTCTCTGTCCCAAAAATAAATAAACATTAAAAATTTTTTTTAAATAAAAAAATAAAAATAAATATTTTTATTTAATTTTATTATATATTTTTGCTTTTATGTAATTTTTTTCAAATTCTATCTTACTTCCATCACTTTATTGTAGTCTACTACAATATATTCACTTTTTCAAATTTGCAAATGATTTTTTTAATCTTTTTTCTCTTTTTCATTTTTCTTTTTTCTTAAATACAGAAAATGAAAAATTCATAGTTATTTTAATTTCTTTAAAATATTTTTCTTTAATTTTTTTCTACTAAATTCTTTATTTTGTGTATATTTATTCAAATTCTATTTTACCTCATCATCTCATTTTACTCTACTTCAGTGTATTCATGTTTTCAAATTCAAATTTTTATCTCCTCCTCCCTTGTTTTTTCTCTCTAACCTGTGAAACCACTTTCAACACCCATACCAAAACACACTTAGGATTTAGCAAAATCTTTTCGATTTTTGTGTGTGTTTTTAATTTTAATTTTAATTTTTAAAATTTTATTTTTTTATTTCAATTTTCTACACTAACTCATTTTCTTCCTTCAAAATGGTAAAACAAAGGAATTCACCCCAAAAGAAAAAGCACGAAGAAACAAGAGCCAGGGATTTAACCAACACAGATAGAAGCAAGATGTCTGAACCAGAATTTAGAATCACGATAAAAATACTAGCTGGAGTCCAAAATAAATTAGAATCCATTTCTTCAGAGATAAAAGAGGTAAAAAATAGCCAGAATAAAGATAATGCTGTAACTGAGCTGCAATCATGGATGGAAGCAGTGGCGGTAAGGATTGATGAGGCAGAACAGAAAACCAGCTATACAGAGGAAAAACTTATAGAGAATAATGAAGCAGAAAAATGAGGGAGATGAAGGCAAAAGAGAATGATTTAAGAATTAGAGAAAAATCAGTGACTCCTTAAAAAGGAACAATATCAGAATCATAGGGGTTTCAGAAGAGGAAGAGAGATAAATAGGGATAGAAGTGTTATGTGAGCAAATCATAGTGGAAAACTTTCCCATCCTGGGGAAAAAGGCAGACATCAAAATCCAGGAAGCACAGAAAACCCCCTTTAGATTCAACAAAAAGCGACCATCAGGCATATAGTCAAATTCACAAACTACTCAGGCAAGGAGAGAATCATGAAAGCACCAAGGGAAAAAAGGTCCCTAACCTACAAGGGAAGACAGATCAGGTTTGCAGACCTATCCACAGAAACTTGGCAGACCAGAAAAGGGTGGCAGGATATATTCAGTGTGCTGAATCAGAAAAAGTATGCGGCCAAGAATTCTTTATCCATCAAGGCTATCATGCAAAAGAGAAAGAGAGATAAAGTTTCCCAGACAAAAATTAAAGGAGTTTGTGACCACTAATACAGCCCTGCAAGAAATTTTAAGTGGGAATCGCTCAGGGGAGAAAAAAATGAATATATATACAAAAGCAATGAAAGATTAGGACCAGAGAACATCACCAGAAAGTCCAATTCTACAAGCATGAAAATGGCAATAAATTCCTTTCAGTACTCTAAACGTCAATGGACTCAATGCTCCAATCAAAAGTTAACACAACGGATAAGAAAACAGACCCATCTATATGCTCTTTACAAGAGACCCACTTTAGACCTAAAGACCTGTACATATTGAAAATAAGGGGATGGAGAACCAACTATCACGCTAATTGTTAACAAAAGAAACCTGGAGTAGCCATACTTGTATCATACAATTTAGACTTTAAAATAAAGACTGTATCAAAAGATGCAGAAGGGCATTATATCATAATCAAGGGGTCTATAGACCAAGAAGACCTAACAATAGTAAACATGTGCCAAATATGAAAACAACCAAATATATAAACCAGTTAATCACAGACATAAAGAAACTCATCTATAGTAACACTATAATAGTAGGAGACTTCAACACCCCACTCACAGAAATGGACAGATCATCTAATCAAAAATCAACAAGGAAAAAATGGCTTTGAATGACAAACTTGACCAGATGGACTTAACAGTTATATTCAGAACATTTCATCCTGAAGCAGCAGAATATAAATTTTTCTCCAGTGCACATGGAACATTCTCCAGAATAGACCATATACTAGGACAAAAATCAGCCCTAAGTACAAAAAGATCAAGATCGTACGTGCATATTTTCAGACCACAACACTATGAAACTTAAAATCAACCACAAGAAAATATTTGTAAAGGTAAAAAATACTTGGAGACTGAAGAACATCCTACTAAAAGATGAATGGGCTAACCAAGCAGTTAAATTGGACATTAAAAAGCATACGGAAGTCAATGAAAATAACACCACAACCCAAAACATCTGGGATGCAGCAGAGGCGGTCATAAGAGGAAAGTATATAGCAATCCAGGCCTTTCTAAAGAAGGAAGAAAGATCTCAGATACACAACCTAACTTTATGCCTTAAGGAGCTGGAAAAAGAACAGCAATAAACCCCAAAACCAGCAGAAGAAGGGTAATAATAAGGATTAGAGGAGAAATTAATGCTATCAAAACAACAAAAAAAAAACACACCAAAAATTGTTAAACCACTAGCTATTTTGATCAAGAAGAAAAAGGAAAGGACCCAAATAAATAAAATCAAGAATGAAATAAGAGAGATCACAATCAACACAACAGAAATAAAAACAATAATAAGAGATTATTAAGAGTAATTTTTTGCCAATAAAATGGGCAATCTGGAGGAAAAGGACAAATTCCTAAAAACATATACATCACCAAAATTGAAACGAAGAAACAGAAACTTTGACAGACACATAACCAGTAAGGAAATCGAATTAGTAATAAACCCACGAAAAATCATGAGTCCAGGGCCAGATGGCTTTCCAGGGGAATGCTACCAAATATTTAAGGAATGTTAATACCTATTCTCTTGAAACTGATCCAAAAAAATAGAAATGGGAGGAAAACTTCCAAATTTTTCTATGAAGCCCGCATTACCTTGATTCCAAAACTAGAGACCTCACTAAAAAGAACTATAGACCAGTTTCCATGATGGACATGGATGCAAAAATCCTCAACAATTTAGAAGTGACAGGATCAAACAATAAATTAAAAAAAATTATTCACCACGACCAGGTGGGATACCTGGCATTCAGGGCCTATTCAATAGTCACAAAGCAAATACCACGATTCATCACATCAATAAAAAAAGAAAAGAATCATATGATCCTCTCAATAGATGCAGAAAAGGCATTTGACAAAATACAGCATCCTTTCTTCATAAAAACCTTCAAGAAAGTAGGAATAGAAGGAGCATACCTCAAGATCATAATAGAAGACCAACGCTATCATCTTCAATGGGGAAAACTTGAGAGCATTCCCGCTAAGGTCAGGAACAAGACAGGGATGTCCACTCTCACCACTCTTATTCAACATAGTATTGGATGTCTTAACCTCTGCTATCAGGCCACACAAAGAAATAAAAGGCATCGGCCAGGAGGTCAAACTTTCACTCTTTGCAGATGGCATGATCTATATGGAAAACCCAAAGGATTCCACCAAAAAACTGCTAGAACTGATTCATGAATTCAACAAAGTTGCAGGATATAAAATCATTGCACAAAAATATGTTGCTTTCCTATACATCAACAATGAAGCGACAGAAAGAGAAGTCAAGGAATCGATCCCATTTGCAGTTGCACCAAAACCATAAAATACCTAGGAATAAATCTAACCAAAGAGGTGAAAAATTTATAAACTGAAAACTATAGAAAGCTGATGAAAGAAACTGAAGAAGACACAAAAAAGTGGAAAAAGATTCCATGCTCCTGGATAGGACAAACAAATGTTAAATTATTGATACTACCCAAAGCAATCTACATATTCAACCTGATTCCTATTAAAGTAACACCAGGATTCTTCACAGAGCTAGAACAAATAATCCTAAAATTTGTATGCAATTAGAAAAGACCCCGAAGAGCCAAAGCAATCTTGAAAAAGAAAACCAAAACAAGAGGCATCACAATCCTAGACTTCAATCTATACTACAAAGCTGTAATCACCAAGACAGTATGGTACTGGAACAAGAACAGACACTCAGATCAATGGAATAGAATGGAGAAACCAGAAACGGACCCACAAATATATGGCGAACAAATCTTTGACAAAGAAGGAAAGAATATACAACGGAATAAAGACAGTCTCTTCAAGTGGTGCTGGGAAAACTGGGTAGCGACATGCAGAAGAATAAACCTGGGCCATTTTCTTACATCACACATATAATCTCAAAATGGACGAAAGACCTCAATTTAAGAAAGGAAGCCATCAAAATCCTAGAGGAGAAGGCAGGCAAAAACCTCTTTGATCTTGGACACAGCAACTTCTTACATCTCCAGAAACAAGGGAAACAAAAGAAAAATGAACTATTGGGACCTCATCAAAATAAAACGCTTCTGCACATCAAAGGAAACAATCAGCAAAACTAAAAGGCAACCGACAGAATGGGAGAAGATATATGCAAATGACATATCAGGTAAAAGGTTAGTATCAAAAGTCTATAAAGAAATTATCAAACTCAACACTCAAAAGACAATCCAGTGAAGAAATGGGCGAAAGACATGAATAGACACTTCTCTAAGGAAGACATCCTGATGGCCAACCGACACATCAAAAATTGCTCATCACTCATCATCAGGGAAATACAAATTAAAACCACCATGAGATACCACCTTACACCTGTCAGAATGGGTAACATAACAACTCAGGCAACAGATGTTGGCGAGGATGCAGAGAAAGTGGAACTATTTTGTATTTTTGGCAGGAATGCAAGCTGGTGCAGCCACTCTGGAAAACAGTATGGAGGTTTCTCAAAATAGAACCCAAAAATTTCACTACTAGGCATTTATCCAAGGGATACACATGGGCTGTTTTGAAGGGACACATGCACCCCCACGTTTATAGCATCACTATGAACAATAGCCAAAATATGGAAAGAGCCCAAATGTCCATCAGTGGAAGAATGGATGTGGTGTATATATATACAATGGAGTATTACTCAGCAGTCAAAAAGAATGAATTCTTGCCATTTGGAGCTACATGGATGGAACATTAAGGTACTTTGCTAAGAGAAATTATTCAGAGAAAAACAATCATATGACTTCACTCATTTGAGAACTCTAAGAGACAAAACAGATGAACATAAGGAAAGGGGAAGAAAAATATAAAAACAGCGAGGGGGACAAAACAGAAGAGACTCATAAATGTGAACAAACTGAGGGTTGCTGGAAGGGTAATGGGAGGGGGGATTGGGTAAATGGGTAAGGGTTTTAAAGAATCTACTCCTGAAATCATTGTTTTACTATATGCTAACTAATTTGGATGTAAATTTTAAAAAATAAAAAATAAAATTAAGATAAAATCTCTTTATTACCAAAAGGGAATGGCCAAGCACGTAATTGCCACAAACACAATTGTACCTAAGGAATCTGAGTTAACTCAAAGATTATTCGATAAAAGTGTGCTTATATCCTTGTAAATAATCATGGGAATGTACAGGTGCTTTTCTTGCTGAAACAGCTATGTGCTCAATATCACCAAATATTTTTTACCATATAATTTATTGTCAAATTGGCTTATGTATAACACCCAATGCTCATCCCAAGTGTCCTCATCCATTTTACTCTCTCCCCACCCCACTTCGGGCTATCTTCAGTTTATTCTCTGTATTTTAGAGTCTCTTATGGTTTGCCTCCCCCACCCCGTGTTTGTAACTTTTTTTCACATTCCCTTCCCCCTATGGTCTTCTGTTGTTTTTCAAGTTCCACATAGAAGTGAAAACATATGATATCTGTCTTTCTCTGACTTGACTTAGTATAATACCTTCCAGTTCCATCCTTGTTGCAAATGACGTGATTTCATTCTTTCTCATTGACAAGTAGGATTCCTTTATATTTATAAACCACATCTTATTTTCCCATTCATCAGTTGATAGATATTTAGGCTCTTTCCATAATTTGGCTATTGTTGAAATCACTGCTATAAACATTGGAGTAACTGTGCCCCTATGGATCAGCATTCCTGTATCTATTGGATAAGTTCTTGGTAGTGCTACTGTTGGTCGTAGGGTAGTTCTATTTTTAACTTATTTTGAGGAAATTCCACACTGTTTTCCAGAGTGGCTATACCAGTTTGCCTTCCCACCAACATTGCAAGAGGGTTCCCATTTCTCCATATCCTCCCCAGCATCTGTTTTTTCCTGATTTGTTCATTTTAGCTACCCTGACCAGGGTGAGGTGGTATCTCAGTTTGGTTTTGATTTGTATTTCCCTGATGGTGAGCGATGGTGAGCATATTTTCATGTGTCTCTTGGCCATCTGGATGTCTTCTTTGGAAAAGTGTCTATTCAGGTCTCCTGCCCATTTCTTCACTGGATTATTTGTTTTGCAGGTGAGTTCGGTAAATTCTTCATAGATTTTGGATACTAATCCTTTTTCTGTTATGCGATTTGCAAATACCTTCTCCTCTTCCGTTGGTTCCCTTTTACTGTTGCCGATTGAAGCTTTATATCTTGATGAGGTCACTATAGTTCATTTTTGCTTTTGATTCCCATGCCTTTGGAGATATGTTGAGAAAGGAAGTGTTGTGGCTGAGGTCAAAGAGTTTTCTGCCTGTTTTCTCCTTTGGGTCTTAAAGTTTACCTGTCTCACATTTAAGTCTTTCATCCATTTTGAGTTTATTTTTGTGTATGGTGTAAGAAAGTGACCTAGTTTCATTCTTCTCCATGTTGCTGTCTAGTTATAGCACCATTTGCTAAAGAAACAATCTTTTTTTCATTGGATATTCTTTTCTGCTTTGTGAAAGATTAGTTGGCCATAGCTTTTTGGGTCCAATTCTGGGTTTTCTATTCTATTCCATCAGTCTCTGTGTCTGTTTTTGTGCCAATACCATACTGTCTTGGTTATTACAGTTTTGTAGTAATGGCTAAATTCTTGTATTGAGATGCCTTCCACTTTGGTTTTCTTCCTCAATATTACTTTGGCTTTTACTTTTTTTGTGGTTCCATACAAATTTTAGGATTTTTTGTTATTGCTTTGAGAAGAATTCAGTGCAATTTTTATTTGGATTTTCACTGAATGTGTAGATTGCTTTGGATAGTATTGACATTTTAACATTATTTATTTTTCCAATCCATAAGCATGGATTTTTTTTTTCATTTCTTTGTCTTCTTCAATTTCCCTCATAAGGTTTCTATAGTTTTCAGCATACATATCTTTTATATTTTGGTTAGGTTTATTACTAGGTATTTTATGGTTCTTGGTGTAGTTGCAGATGGGATTATTTTCTTGGTTTCTCTTTCTTTTGCTTTATCATTGGTGTAGGTACATGCAACCAATTTCTGTACACTGATTTTGTACCCTGGGACTTTGCTACCTTCATGTATCAAGCCTAGTAGTCTTTTGGTGGAGTCTCTCAAGTTTTCCATGTCGAGTATTATGTCATCTGTGAAAAGTGAAAGTTTGGCTTCTTCTTTGCTAATTTGGATGTCTTTTATTTCGTTTTGTTGTCTGATTGCTGACGCTAGGACTTCCAACACTATGTTAAACAACAGCGGCTGGACCCAGTGGCTGTCCAGTGACTGGACGACTTTGCCATATTTCTTATCTCAGGGGAAAAGCTCTCGGTTTCCCCCCATTCAAGACGACATTAGCTTTGGGCTTTTCACATATGACTTTTATGAGGTTTAAATATGTTCCTTCTATCCCAACCATCTCGAGGGTTTTTATTTAGAAAGGATGCTGTATCTTGTCAAATTCTTTTTCTCCATCTATTTCACATGGTTCTTACCCTTTCTATTATTAATGTGATGTATCCCAATGATTGTTTTGTTAATATTGAACCAGCCATGCATCCCAAGAATGAATCCTACTTGATCATGTTGAATAATTCTTTTTATATACTGTTGAATTTGATTTGCTAGTTGAGATTTTTGGCATCAATGTTCATCAGGGGTATTGGTTTGTAATTCTCCTTTTTTGTGGGGCTTCTTGTTTGGGAATCAAAGCAATGCTGGCTGCATAGAATGAGTCCAGAAATTTTCCTTCCATTTCTATTTTTTGGAACAGCTTAAGAAAGATAGGCATTACCTCTGCTTTAAATGTCTGGTAGAATTCTCCTGGGAAACCATTGGCCCAGGACTCATTTTTGGGGGGATTTTAGATAAATGATTTAATTTTTTTCACTAGTTATGGGTCTGTTCAAATTTTCTATTTCTTCCCATTTGAGTTTTGATAGTATGTGGATATCTAAGAATTTGTTCATTTCTTTCAGGTTGTCCACCTTGTTGGTATATAATTTTTCATGGTATTCTCTGAAAATTGTTTGTATTTTGAAGGATTAGTTGTAATAAGTCCATTTACCCTCGTGATTTCATCTGTTTCCTCTCTCTTTTCTTTTCGATAATTCTGGCCAGAGGTTTATCAATACTATTTTTTCAAAAAAAAACCAGCCCTTAATTTCATTGATCTGTTCTACTGTGTGTTTGGATTCTATATTGTTTCATTCTTCTCTGATATTATTAGTCTTCTGCTGGGCTTCAAGTTTCTTTGCTGTTTTGCTTCTATTTCTTTTATGTATGCTGTTAGATTTTCTAGTTGGGATTTTTCTTGTATCTGGAGATGGGCCTGGATTGTAACCTGTTTTCCTCTTAAGGCTGCCTTTTCTGCATCCCAAAGGGTTTTGACTGCCTTTTTTTCATTTTCATTTGTTTTCATATATTTTTAAATATTTCTTCTTTAATTGCCTGTTGACCCATTCTTTAATAGGATGTTCTATAACCTCCATGCATTTGGAGGTTTTCCAGCCTTTTTCTGTGGTTGATTTCGAGTTTCATAGCATTGTGATCTGAAAATGTGCATGGTATGATTCCAATTCTTTTATATTTATTGAGGGCTGTTTTGTGACACAGTATGTGATCTGTCTTGGAGAATGTTCCATGTATGACAAATAAGTATTCTGCTGCTCTAAGATGAAAAGCTCTGAATATGTCATGTCCATCTAGTACAGTGTGTCATTCAGGGCCACAGTTTATTGATTTTCTGCCTAGATGATCTGGTTATTGATGTAAGTGGAGTATTAAAGTCCCCTGTATTTACCACATTCTTATCAATAATGTTGCCTATGTTTGTGATTAATTTTTTTATATATTTGGGTGCCTCAAAATTCGGTGCATAAACAGATTATTGTTAGCTCTTCTTTATGGATAGACACTGTAATTATAATATAATGTCTTTTATCTCTTGTTACAGACTTTGGTTTAAAATCTATTTTGTCTGATAAAAATATGGCTATGCCAGTTTTCTTTTGACTTTCAGTAGCATGATAAATGGTCCTCCAGCCCCTCACTTTTAATCTGAAGGTGTCCTCAGTTCTAAAATGGGTTTCTTGTAGAAAGCAAATAGATGAGTCTTGTTTTTTATCCATTCTCATACGCTATGTCTTTTGATTGGAGCCTGTAGTCCATTTACATTCAGTGTTATAATTGAAACGTACGGATTTTAGTCATTGTGTTATCTGTAGGTTTCATGCTTGTAGTGATATCTCTGGTGCTTTGTGATCTTTGCAATATTACACTCACATCATCCCCCTTGGGATCGCCTGTAAGGCTGAGTTAGTGGTTATGAACTCTGTCAGTTTTTGTTTGTCTGGGATTTTGTACCCTGGGACTTTGTACCCTTGGACCTTTATCTTTCCTATTCTGAATGACAGACTTGCTGGATAAAAGATTCTTAGCTGCATATTTTTCCTATTTAGCACATTGAATATTTCCTTTCTCTCCCTTCTGGCCTGCCAAGTTTCAGTAGATGGGTCTGCTACTACCCTTATGTGTCCACCCTTGTAGGTTAAGGCCTGTTTGTCCTTAACTGCTTTCAGAATTCTTTCTTTATCTTGTATTTTGCCAGTTTCACTATGATATGTAGTGCAGATCTGTTCCTGTTACGTCTAAAAGGGAGTTCTCTGTGCCTCCTGGATTTCAATGTTCCTTTCCCAGATTGGGGAAGTTTTCAACCTCTTTCTCTCTCTCTTCTTCTTCTGGAACTCCTGTGGTATGGATATTATTATATTTCATTGAATCACTTAGTTCTCTAATTCTCCAATTGTGATCTAGAATTTTTAATCTTTTTTTCAGCTTCATCTTTTACCATATTTTTATCTTCTATTTCACTTATTAATCCCTCTGCCTCTTCAATCCTCGCTATGATCACCTCTATTTTACACCTCATTTACAGCATTTTAAAATTCACTGCGACTAATTTTTAGTTCCTTGATCTTTGCAATAGATTCTCTGCTGTTTTCTATGCTTTTCTCAAGCCCAGCGATTAATCTTATGCCTAATATACTAAATCATTGTTGTTATGTAGTTTATATATGTTTTGATGAATTCTTTAGCTATTATTTCTTTCTGAAAATTCTTTTGAGAAGTCTTCTGTTTCATAATTCTGTATAGTTTTCTGTCCCCTGTGTATTTTAAAAGGTTGTTATGTGCCTGCACCTGCAAGCACTACTATATTAAGAAGGGTCATATACTGTCCAGGGCCTGGCCCTTCAGGAGGTACTATTATGGACAGTGTTACTTGCTGTCTGTTCTGACTTTTGTTGCTTTATCTCCCTATGCATAGTGATGTTTTGGACCATCCACCAGTTGTGCATTGAAGTAGCCCTCGGCTTCTCGTCCAGCGCTGAGTCTCAGCTGAGGATTCCAGCATTGGAGGGTCAGTCCTTCCCCTGACTGCATGCTTTGTTGACCCTCTTCTTGCTTAGCACAGGGTAGCTGGGGAAGACAATTGTGGGGTTATACACTCACTTCTCATAAAAGAAGACCCAGTGCAGAATTTGGCATTGAGAGCCGAATCCAGGAAGATTGAGAGTTTGATCCTCCTTCTCAGAGACCTTCTATTTCAGCTCATCCCAGTTTCCTGTTTGCAAACAGGTTGATACAGTCATTGAAAATGGTGTGAGACAGAATGTATCACACTGTTGTCAAAACCATTTCATGGGGTTTTCCTAGTCATATTTCCAGTTTTTAATTGTATTATTTCCTTTTCCATAAGGTGCTTTTTAGTGTTACTGACTGTTCCTTCACTGTGCAGATGCTTTTTATTTGATATAGTTCCAAGAGTTTAGTTTTGCTCTAGTTTCTCTTCCCTCAGGAGACATCTTGAAGTTGTGGTGGCTGATGTCAATGAGGTTACTGCCTGTGTTCTGTGATAGTATTTTTATGGTTTCAGTCTCATATTTAGGTCTATAATCCATTTTTTTCCATTTATGTGTTTGTGTAAGGAAGTGCTTCACTTTCATGCCGCATAGAGGGTATCCTAAGGCCAAACCTAAGCTTGACCCGCACCGTAGGCTGGCTCTTGAACCCAAAGACTAAGCTTGACCCACAGCTTAACCTGTGCCCTCAACTCAGCCCTCTGGGGAGACCACAGAACTTCCTGGGGTTTACTGCTGTCACCTCCTGGGACCTAACCTTAAACCTAGGGAGGTTAGGGCCCTGGCCCTAAGGGGGGCCACCATTGAGGTCTGAGAATAAAAACAGGATTTGGGGCTAAAGTCCAAGAAGAAACATTTCAGAAAGCCAGACTTTCTTCATGACATTTCTATAGCTGGGATGTGGCATCATGAGTGTATTCTAGGCCTCAAACTACCCTCAGCTACCCAATCTTCTGACTCCTGAACCCATCCCCTAAGTCTTAATTGCAACTTATCATTTACCCTTAACTCAGCCCACCTGTGAGATCACTGCACTGTTGAGGATTCTGCCTGTGACACCTCTGGGAACCAGAGCTTAGCTCTGGTTCTTTCACAAAGAGGGCCCACAACTTAAGACAGAAGAACAATTGCAGGCCTATGAGCTGTGCACAATTATTCAGAGAGGAAATCAGGAGTCAGTCATGACATTTTCAAGGTCATAATGGAGCTGCAGAAGGGGATCAAGGGCCAAAAGTTAAACCTGGAACACACAATAGACTGTCACATTCCCACAAACCCTAAGGGTGCCATGCACCCTAACTGGTGTCTGCAACTGCAGGTGCCTGCAAGGAGATCACTGAAATGTTCTTGCCCTGGCACCTCCAGAGACCTAACCCTAACCCTAGCCCAGGGTCTTTCCTCAGGTGGTTCACCTCTTGTTCGGGGAAGGTACTCATTTGGGGCCCATGAATTGCGCAGGAGTAATCCCCAGGAACCCAGATAATAGCCTTGATATTTCCAAGGTAGGGATAGACTGCACAAGGGGAATCTTCCCCCATTATTTGCTGGCCCTATAACCCAAGCCTAAACCTGACCTGCACCCTAACACAGGCTCTCACCTCAGCCCTTTGGAGGAGATCACTGTGCTTCTTGGGGCTCAGCCTTTGGCACCTCCCAGGACCTAACTGTAACCCTAACCAGGGCCCTGTCCCTAAGGAGGCCCACCATTGAGGTCAGAAGAAGAAAAACAGATTTGGGGCCAAAACCCCATGGGAAATATTTCAGTGTGGAAGCCAGAATATTGCCATGACATTTCCAGGGTGTGGTTGGAGCCACAGGAGGGGATTCTGAGAACTTCCCTAACCCAGGCCCACACAATCTTCTGGCTCCTGAATCAAAACCCAAACGCTGACCCACACTGGACCATGCACCCTCAACTCAGCCTTCTAAGGAGATCACTGCACTGTTTTTGGTCCTGCCGCTGGCACTTCTTGGTTGCCTAGCCTAACCCTAGCCGTGGTTGTGCTAGTAAGGAGGTAGATGTCCCAGGTCTGAGAAAAGAACAGATAGTGGCCAAGGAAAGATGCCAAAATATTTAGTGAGGAATGCAGTAGTTGGCCATGATATTTCCATGGCCTGATTCAATCTTCAGAAGGGGATCTGTGGCCAAAATGTAAGCCTGGGACACACAATCGGGAGTCCACTGCACCCAAACTCTAAGGCTGTCTCGCACTCAAACCGGCGACCTCAACTCAGCCTTTCAGGGAGATCATTGCACTAGTGTCAGTTCAGTCCTTGAATCCTCCTAGAACCTAACCCTAACCCTAGCCAAAGCACTTTCCCTATGGGGGCCTATTTCCTAAGTTTAAGAACATAGCTGATTTGGAGCCCATAACTGGTGTGGGATTATTCAGTATGGAACTTGGAAAATAGCCATACTATTCCCAAAGCACAGATGGAGCTGCACAAAGGGGATCCAGAGGCCAACGCTAAGCTTGGCCCACACCATTGACCAGTCATTCAATCCAAAGACTAAGCTTGACCCAAACCCTTATCTGTGCCCTTAACCTAGCATTTCAGGAAGAACACTGTGCTGCTGGGTGTTCAGATCCTGGTGCCTCCTGGGACATAAACCCCAATCCTAGCCATGGCCATGGCCCGAAGTAGGCACAATATTGAGGTATGAGTAAATAAGGGATTTGGGGCTAAAGGCCAATGGTGAATAATTCAGTGTGGAAGCCAAAATTTCACCATGGCATTTCCATGGTTGGGATAGAGCTGCAGGAGTGGATTCTGAGCCTAAACTTAACCATAACTCCAACAGTCTCCTGATTCTTGAACGAAAACTCTAAGACTGAATCTCAGCCTACCTTGCACCAACTCAGCCAACCAGGGAGATCACTGGACACTGCTGGTGACAGTTCCCCTGACAACTATGAGAATCTAACCTTAACCTTAGTTAAGGCTCTTTCTCAAATGGGCCCAGAACCAGGATAGAGAAAAGAACACTTGGGGTCCATGACTGATGCAGAGTTATTCATTAAGGAACCTAATATTTGGCCATGAAATTTCCAGGGTCAGAATGGAACTGCAGAGGAGGATCTTGGTCCAAATCCTAAGCTAGAAACAATTGGCCACTACCTGCCCACAAACCCTAAGGGTCTCCTGCACCCTAACAGGTGCGTTCTAATCAGCCTTATAGGTAGATCACTGTCATGGTGTCTGTTCATTCCCTGTCACCTCTAGTGACCTAACCATAACCATAGCCCAGGCTTTTTCCTTTGTGGTCCAGCTCCTAGTCTGAGGAAGAACGCATTAGGGGCCCATGAATAATCACCAGGAACCCAGATTATAATCACAGGAATAATCACCAGGAACCCAGATAATTGTCTTGATATTTCCAAGGTAAGGATGAAGCTGCACAAGGGGGATCCTGAGGCCAAAACTGTTTGGCTGGCCCTATAGCCTATTGGCTGGCCCTATAATCCAAATCCTAAACCTGACCTGCATCCTAACAAATGACCTCAACTCAGTCTTCTAGGGATATCACTGTGCTGCTCGGGTTCAGCCTCTGGCATTTACCAGAAACTAAGCTCTAACACTAGCCAAGACCCTGGCCCTAAAGGGACCCACCCTTGAGGTCTGAGAAAAGAGTGGATTTGGAGCTAAAGACCAACGTGAATTATTTCAGCACAGAAGCTAGAATTTCACCATGATATTTCCAGGGCCTGGAGGGACCTACAGTGTGGGGGAGGGGGGATTCTGAGACCTTCCGCAATCTTGGCCCACACTATCTTCTGGCTCCTGAATCCAAACACTAATGCTGATGCACACCTGACCAATCTCCCTCAACTCAGCCCTCCAGGCTGTACTATTGGTGGTTGTGCCACTGGAACTTCCTGGTTACCTAACCTAACCCTAGTCATGGCTCTGGTTCTAAGGAGACCCACCTCCCAGGTCTGAGAAAAGAACTGTCCAGGCGCCCATGCAGGGAGCCGACATGGTAATCCCAGGAGTTTACCGATATTTCCAGGGTCAGAATACAGGTTCAGAATGGGATCCAGGGTCCAAACCAAAGCCTGTGACACACAATCAGGTATCCACTGCACCCAAACTCTATGGCTTCCTTGCATCTTAGCAGGTACCCTCACAACAAAACCCTCTATGGAGATCACTAGACCGATGATGGTTTAGACACTGAAAGCTCCTGGGACAAAACTCTAACCTTGGCATGGTTGGCATGAGAGTGGTCACCCTGCTAAAACCTTACCCCCTCCTGCCTGAATTGCTTGACTTTCAACAGCTGTTTTGCCTGTGCACATTGCAATCCCTATGCTTGTCAACAAAGAGAAGATCCAAGTTTACAAGACCAGAGTCCTACTCTACACACTTACATGTTAGCTGAGAACCATCAGCAACACCAAATTACCGGTGTCTCTATCCACTGAAGAAAAATCCTGGAGAAGAAGGTGACAAAAGATTTCTTGCCCTATCTGAGGTAAGAATGCACAGATATGCCCAGCCTACGTGTGTTCATTCATAAATGAACTTGCTAAGAGATTTTGCTATTCACTTCATTCCCAGAATAATCCCATTCTTATCTAAAATGGATATCTTTGACTTTCTGTGTATCCGTTCCCATTCCCTTGCTATTTTTTTTAAGTCCCCTCTTTGGGTAACTCAAGGCCGGACCTAAAAGCAATGTCCCCTCATTTTATTTGGGGAGCCTGGCCAAGTTATCCTGACTCTGGCATTGGTTGGGAAAAAAACCGATTGATACCTTTTAGAAATATTCCGACAATAAAAAGACATAAGGCACTTGAAGGTTGCCAGACAAAATGTTGGTGTATAGGCAAAGCCAGAGTAATTGGGAAGAAGCACCTTCACTTGTGAGAAGAGAAACAAAACTAGTTTAGTCTCAGTTTTAAACCATTGTGGAAATGAAGAAATTTGACCCATCATGTATCCATTCTGAGCCCCTGTTTTTCTAATAAGGTCTTGAGTCACTTTGAAATTTGATAGTGCTTTCCCTCCCCTCAACTGGCTAAATGAGCTACCCTCATCCTGAAAAGCAGAAGTCTCTTAGATGGGCAGTTTTCTCCCAGAGATAGGTCAGGGTAGAAAGAGCCCATTCAAGGATTTCTGCACCCAGTTCTTGGTTCCATACACTTGACAGTCAGCAGGGAGACTAACCCTGAACCACTGAATGCATGTTGCATTGATAGTTGATAGAAAGGGCAGGAAAAGATGCAATGGTCAGAATAATTCTTGTCTTACCAAAGTTCTGGATGAACATTTCATGCAGTAAGGGCATCAGGTGTAGACAATAGATGTTATTCTTCACCAAAGGTGTAACACCTTTGGTGTTTCTTACTCTTGAGATTATGCTAGTCACTTCATCTTTTTTTTCCTTTTCTCATCTGTAAGAAAGAGTTTTGGGCCTGAGGGGTTCCATGTCCACCTTTTAGCTCTTTTTTCATACTTGGTTTACTCTGGTAGGCGTTCAGGTCCAGATTTTAAGACAAATTCATTCTTATTTTAACTGAAGAGTTGACTCAAGTTCTCTCGACCCTGGAATACATTGGGCTATGGAGCCTGTCACCACTTGCATTTTAGAACTCTGTGTACATCGGGAAACCTAAGATATTTTAAGGTACCCAGCACAGAGTGTTTGCATGTAAGCAGGCACAGAGGAGTTGGAAGATATTTTGTCCTGCTTCTGGAACAAGGAAACACTGAGCCATACATCACATTTTCAGTTTTATACCATTCTAATTTGAATTTCAGATGAAGGTTTCTTCTGGTCTGATAGAACCAGTAGTGTTTTTCCCTTTCCCCCAAGCAAAGGTGCTTATTCTTCTGAAGACAGCCAGCTTCAAATAGATTACACTAATCACTTTATACTTCCTTTGATCCCACTCTCATATGAAATGAAGAACTTTGTCCATGTGTCCATTCCCATTCTCTTGCTGTTTTTTAACATTTAATTATTTTTGAGAGAGGGAGAGATGTAGAAGCAGAAAGAGGAAGACAGGATCTGAAGCAGGCTTTGTGCAGTGTACACAAAGCCTGATGTGCAACTTGAACTCATGATCCTGAGAACATGACCTTAGCATGTCAAGAGTAAGCGGCTTAACTGAGCCACCCAGGGAACCTATCCCTTGCTGTTGCTCTAAACTTATCTTGGTTCCCACCAGGCACAGTGGGCCTGTTAATAACTCACTGAAAAACCAGGGACTGGTGGAGAGTTCCCACTCTGCTCCCATGCTAAAGTCCTTCCACAGGCTTCAAGAGATGCCTGCACTCTGAAGAGCAGATAGTTCATTAGCAGTTTTCTTCAGGATCAGCTATGTGCAGAAACATCCCATCCAAGGACTAGTGCACCAGATAACTTTTTAAATACTTGAGGTCCAGCCATAAGCCAGGACCTGCTATGAATCATTATTGCCTCCAAAGACGGAAAAAACAGCCAATACCAGCAACTTGCCATCTCTTTCTGAAGGAACAATGCAAGAGGTTTCCCTTGGTCTTAGCCCACAGAATTTTCTTGCTCCTGAAACAACCATCTTCCTAGGAGATTGTGCTAGTCACTTAATTTTTTGTTATATTCCATTTTCTTCTGTAATAAGCAACTTTGCCTTCTGTGTATCCTTCAACCTGTTGCTTTTTTTCAAGCTAAGTTCTCCGTGTTGTGCTTTCATGGACAGTGTCTCTGAGTCATTTTATTTACTTTAACTCGAGTCTGGTTAAGTTCTTGGAATTCTGGGACACATTGGGCAACAAGCCCCCTCAAAAATTGCCTCTCAGTCCTATGTTCACAAAGATAAGCCCAGGGAATTTCAATGTTCCCAGCAGGAATTCTGTGTTGTCAGGGTTAGAGATATTGGGAGAGAGCTATCCTCATTTATGTGACATGAGGAACAATGGAGCTAGACATTTAATTATGAGTGTTATCCCATTAACAGCTGAAGTAAAAAACTTTGACACTGTGTGTTTAACCATTCCAATTACCTGGCTAGTACTGATAACTATGTCTTGAGACCCAGGCAAAGGAAATTAAGCTGTCACTCACATAGTGAGTGCCCAGCCATTACTAATGAGCTCTGACCAAGATGTGCTAACCAAGAGCAGCCAGTTTCTGATATCTCAAAGGAAAGTTTGTTTTCCTGTGAGTACTTGGTTTTTGCCACCTAAGAAATGGTGGTTAAACAATTTATCTCCCTTCTTGGCAATTAAAGATGATTTCACTCTGAAGAGCACTTGGTTCACCCATGTGCAACATTCCCAAGGACCTGCTTAGCACAAAAAAATGAGCATTCAAGAACTAAGGCACCACAACCCCGTTCCAAACACTTGGGCACTAGCCTGGAGCACAAACCCACTACCCTTGAATCACTGCTGTTTTATCCACTGGTAGGATGAGAAGGAAACAGTGAACTCCAGATTTCCCTCTCTTTCTTATGTAAAAATAAAGGCATCTTGCCATCAGAACTCCCACTGCCAATGATGGAGGTTTCCCTTTGCCCTAGCCCATATGTTTCTTATTCTTGAGACAGCTTGCCAGAAGATTGCACTAGACATTCCATCTTCATATTTAACCATAATCTTCTCTCATAAGGAACATTGCCCCTAGGTTTACCTATTTCCATCCTTTTACACTTTTTTAATGTTTATTTTTATTTTTGACAGAGAGATCATGCAAGCAGGGGAAGAGCAGAAATGGACAGATCAAAAGCTGGCTCTGAGTTGAAAGCAGAGAACAAGATGTGGGGCTCAAACTGGTGAAACACTAGATTATGACCTGAACCAAAATCAGAATCCTGACAACATGAACGACCCAGACATCCCATTCACTTAATGTATTTAATACTAGAATCTCCCATGAGCCAATCAGGGCCCTGGGAGTAAATCCTTCTGATTTTATTGGGGGATTCTAGATGAATTATTGTGCCATCAGAATAGGTTGGGCCATAGGAGCCCTGGGACTTGCCTTCCAGATCTCTATTAACAACATCAGATGTATGTCTGTGGAAAGCACCCATCACAGAATATTTATGTGTGGGTACAGCCAAAGGTGTTAGGGAGCTGTCCTCACTTCTGGGGCCAGGCAAATGGAGCAAGACATTTCACTCTCAGCTTTATTTCATTCTCATCTAAGATGAAAACTTTCGTTGTCCATAGAGCCATTCCCATCCCATTGCTACTTGCTAACTAGGACATGGGTTGCAGGCTGAGGCTGTGAGGCTGTCACTCACACAGTGAGCTCCCAGGAACTAGTGGTGAGTTCTCACTCTTGTTCTGTGCTAACATAATTACTTTCTGTCAACCAAAAAGAAAGATTTCTTTTCTATCAGAAAGTTGTTAGTGCTTGGCTGGCAGGTATAAGTGCAGTGGTGGGTAGGGTGGCTTCCTTCCTCTCCTGGCTGATTTAGATGACTTCATTCTGAAGAACACAAAATGCACGCATATAATTTCCGGGACTTAGTGCAGAAAATGGTTATTCAAAAACATGCACCTCATTGACCTCAGCCACAGCAATTTCTTGCCTGACACATCTCCAAAATCAAGGGAAATGAAAGCAAAAATGTACTATTGGGACCTCATGAAGATAAAATATTTCTGCCCTGCAAAGAAAACAATCAACAAAATGAAAAGGCAACTGACAGAATGGGAGGAGATATTTGCAAGTGACATTTTGTATAAAGGACTAGGATCCAAAATCTATAAAGAACTTACCAATCTCAACATCCAAAAAAACAATTCAGTGAAGAAATGGGCAGAAGATATGAATAGACACTTTTCCAAAGACGACATAGAGTTAGCCAACAGACACATGAAAAGATGTTCAACCTCACTCATCATGAGGGAAATGTAAGTGAAAAACACATTGATATGCCACCTCACATCAGTGATAGTGGCTAAAATTAAGAACTCTGGAAACAACAGATGCTGGTGAGGATGTAGAGAGGTGGGAACCCTCTTGCACTGTTGGTGGGAATGCAAACTTGTGTAGACTTTCTGGAAAACAGTGTGGAGTTTCTTCATAAATTAAGAATAGACATACCCTACAATGCAGCAGTAGCACTGCTAGGAATTTACCCAAAGGATACAGGGGTGCTGATATTTTAAAATTTTTTTTAATGTTTATTTTTAAGACAGAGCATGAGTGGGGATGGGGCAGAGAGAGAGGAAGACAGAATCTGAAGCAGGCTCCAGGCTCTGAGCTCTCAGCACAAAGCCTGACATGGGGCTCGAACTCACGAACTGTGAGATCATGACCTGGGCCGAAGTCGGACGCTCAACTGAGACACCCGGGCGCCCCAAGGGGGTGCTGATTCTTGGGGCATATGTACCCAAAGTTTATCACAGAAAATTTCAAAATATCCAATTTATGGAAAGATCCTAGATATCTATCCACTGATGAGTCGATAAAGAAGATGTGTTTTATATATACAATGGAATACTACTTGGCAATAAGATAGAATGAAACCCTGACATTTGCAACAATGTGGATGGAACTGGAGGGTGTTATGCTAAGTGAAATAAGTCAGTCAGAGAAAGATATATGTTTTCACTCCTATGTGGAACTTGAGAAACTGAAGAGAACGCCTTGGGGGAAGGAAGGGGAAAAATAGTTTCTAACAGAGAGGGAAGCAAACCATAAGAGAATCTTAAATACAGAAAACAAACTGATTTTGTTGTGAGGGGGAGAGGAGTGAATGGGCGATGGGTATTGAGGAGGGCACTCGTTGAGATGAGCACTGGGTGTTGTCTGTAAGTGATGAATCACAGGAATCTACCCCCAAATCCTGAGTACACTGTATACACTGTATGTTAGCTAACTTGAAAATAAATTATATATATAGTTTAAAAATGAGCCTCAGGAATGGTTCCAAAAACTTGAGCAACAGCCAGGAGCATGGATACACAACCCCTGTATCTATCTGCTGATGAAAAGGGCAGAAAAAACACCCAAGGCAGAAGCTTTCCCTCTCTTTCAGAAGGAAGTATACAGATCTCTTGCAGACTGTGTTTTCAAGAGGTTTCTCATTAGAGTTTTAGTTTGTCTCTGCCCACAGGTGTTTCTTACTCCTTAGACAGGATTTTTCCAGGAAATTGTCATTCTAGACACATTTTAGACTTTGTTCCATTCTCATCTATAATGAAGCACTTTGGCCTTCCACGTTTCCATTCCAATACAATTTTTTTTCAAAGAAGTTTCTCTCTGAGAGCCATTCAGAACCAGTGTCTCAGAGAAATATTCTTTTACTTAAGGTGGGGAATCGGTCCAAGTCCTGTCTGTAGCATAGGTTGAGACAGAGCATCCCTCGTTATTTACTTTTCAGAACAATGTTGACAATGGGCACTTGAAATACCAATCAGCGTAAACTATGAAAGTAATCTGTTAGACATTTCATTACCAGTCTTATTTCCTTATAGTCATTCCCATCCATTTTCTGTTTCATAAGTAGGTCATGGATCAGAACGAGGAAGAATTGTTCCATCAGCCACACAGCCAACATCCAGGATTTGTGATGAACTACCACTCTGGTCCTGTACTATGTGAAAACAGTTATTTTATCCCACAGAAGAATGAACTGTTGCTTGACTGGCACTGGTAATCTCTGTAATGATAGCCTACTTGCTCCTTCCCTTGTCTGATTAAAAAAATGCCTTCATTCTCAAAGACAGATGGATCAGACACGCACAGTATATTGCAGAACTATTCAGCCCTAAAAAGCCCTTACAAGGAAAACTGCACCATAATGTGGCTACTAATAGAGCACCAACAGGCTCTGGCTGAGTGCTGGTGACTCTGGCATAGATTGACAACAGAACCTCTTGTAACGTCCCATTAGAAATCTGTTCACAATGAGAGGTTTAGACCATATGAAGGTGCCAAGCTGTGAATGCTTGTATGTATGTAGACAGTGTCGGAGATTTGGGGGAATATCTGGCCTTATGCATGAAGGAGAACTGAACAGCATTGTCCCATTCCCATCTGTAATGTACAGCTTTGGCCTCCCTTATAGGTATTCCAACCAATTCTCTATTTTCTGAGTATTGGGTCACATTCAAGGTTGATTGAGCTTTCCCTCACACAAGTATAGCCCACAGGATCATAATAAACTCCCACCTGGTCTATATGAGAGAAAGCAGTAAATTTATCTCAAATAAGGATGGTCTTATGGTCTTTGAGTGCTTGGTGCTTAGCCAACTCTGGTATGTGCAGTGAAGGAGAGCCAGCTGGCATTGTTCCACTGGCTGATTGAGATGCCTGTATTCAGTGTCAGATAGTTCCAGTATGCACACTATGCCTCAGGACCTGGTCAGCAAGGAAAGGGCCCTTTCAAAAACTACTGCATCAGGTCCAGATTCCAAACATTTGATCAGCAGCTGAAGCAGGAATCCCTTGCCTCTGAATCAATGCTGTATCTATTTCCTAATGGGAAGGACAGGAAAAACAGCCAAAACCAGTCTTCCCTCTTTTTGAAAGAGGGACATAGATCTCGTGCAGAATTCTGTCTCAGGTGTAGACAATGGAGGTTTCCTTTTATTTATTTTTATTTTTTTAATATGAAAATTATTGTCAAATTGTTTTCCATACAACACCCAGGGCTCATCCCAAAAGGTGCCCTCCTCAATACCCATCACCCAGCCTGACCTCCCTGCCACCCGCCATCATCCCTAGGATTGTTCTCAGTTTTTAAGTCATTTATGGTTTGGCTCCCTCCCTCTCTAACGTTTTTTTCCTTCTCCTCCTCCCATGGTATTCTGTTAAGTTTCTCAACATCCACAGAAGAGTGAAAACATATGGTATCTGTCTTTCTCTGTATGACTTATTTCACTTAGCATAACACTCTCCATTTCCATTCACGTTGCTACAAAGGACCATATTTCAGTCTTTCTCATTGCCACGTAGTACTCCATTGTGTATAGAAACCGCCAATACTTTATCCATTCATCAGCTGACGGACATTTAGGCTCTTTCCATAATTTGGCTATTGTTGAAAGTGCTGCTATAAACATTGGGGTACAAGTGTCCCTATGCACCAGCACTGCTGTATCCCTTGGGTAAATTCCGAGCAGTGCTACTGCTGTGTCATAGGGTAGGTCTATTTTTATTTTTTTGAGGAACCTCCACACTGTTTTCCAGAGTGACTGCACCAGTTTGCATTCTCATCAACAGTGCAAGAAGGTTCCTGTTTCTCCACATCCTTTCCAGCATCTATAGTCTCCTGATTTTTTCATTTTGGGAACTCTGACTTCGGAGAGGTGGTATCTGAGTGTGGTTTTGATTTGTACTTCCTTGATGAGGAGCGATGTTGAGCATCTTTTCATGTGCCTGTGGGCCATCTGGATGTCTTCTTTAGAGAAGTGTCTATTCATGTTTTCTGCCTAGTCTTCAATGGATTGTGTTTTTTGGGTGTGAAGTTTGGTGAGTTATTTATAGATTTTGGATACTAGCCCTTTGATATGTCATTTGCAAATATCTTTTCCCATTCTGTTGGTTGCCTTTTACTTTTGTTGACTGTTTCCTTTGCAGTGCTGAAGCTCTTTATCTTCACGAGGTCCCAATAGTTCATTTTTGCTTTTAATTCCCTTGTCTTTGGAGATGTGTCAAGTAAGAAATATCTGCAGCTGAGGTCAGAGACATTTTTTCCTGCTTTCTCCTCTAGGGTTTTGAGGGTTTCTTGTTTCACATTCAGGTCATTTCTCCATTTTGAGTTTAAATTGTCTAGTTCATCCTATCCAGTTCTCCCAGCACCATTTAAGAGACTGTTTTTTTCCCATTGGATATTCTTTCCTGCTTTATCAAAGATTAGTTGGCCACATTTTGTGGGTCTAACTCTGGGGTTTCTATTCTATTCCATTGGTCTATATGTCTTTTTTGTGTGCCAATACCATGCTGTCTACTACAGCTTTGTAGTAGAGGCTAACGTCTGGGATGGTTTTGCTTCCGCTTTGGTCTTCTTCAAAATTAGTTTGGCATTCGGGGTCTTTTGCGGGTCCATAAAAATTTTAGGATTGCTTGTTCTAGTTTCGAGAAGAATGCTGGTACAATTTTGAATAGGATTGTATTGAATGTGTAGATTGCTTTGGGTAGTATTGACATTTTCACATTAATTATTCTTCCAATCCATGAACTTGGAATGTTTTTCCATTTCTTTATATCTTCTTCAATTTCCTTCATAAGCTTTCCATAGTTTTCAGCATACAGATCTTTTACATCTAGGTTTATTCCTAGGTATTTAGGTTAGGTTTATTCCTAGGTATTTCATGATTCTTGGTGCAATTGTGAATGGGATCAGTTTCTTTCTGTTGCTTCATTAGTGGTGTATAAGAATGCAACTAATTTCTGTACATTGATTTTGTATCCTTCAACTTTGCTGAATTCATGTATCAGTTCTAGGAGACTTTTGGTGGAGTTTATCGGGTTTTCCATGTATAGTATCATGTCATCTGCAATAAGTGAAAGCTTGACTTCATTTTTGCCAATTTGGATGCCTTTGATTTCCTTTTGTTGTCTGCCGATGCTACGTTAAACAACAGGAGTGAGAGTGGACATCCCTGTCGTGTTCCTGATCTCAGCGGGAAAGTTCTCAGTTTTTCACCATTGAGGATATTAGCTGTGGGCTTTTCTCAAATGGGTTTTATTATATTTAAGTATGTTCCTTCTATCCTGACTTTCTTCAGGGTTTTTATTAAGAAACCATGCTGAATTTTGTCAAATGCTTTTTCTGCATAGATTGACAAGATCATACGGTTCTTTTCTTTTCTTTTATTAATGTGATGTATCACATTGATTGCTTTATGAATGTTGAACCAGCATTGCAGTCCAGGACTGAATCCCAAATGATCATGGTTAATAATTCTTTTTATATGTTGTTGAATTCAATTTGCTAGTATCTTTTTGAGAATTTTTGCATCCATATACATCAGGGTCATTGGCCTTTAGTTCTCTCTTTTTTATTGTTGGGTCTCTGGTTTAGGAATCAAAGTAATGGTGGCTTCATAGAGTGAGTCTGGACGATTTCCTTCCCTATTTTTTGGAACAGGTTGAGAAGGATAGGTATTATCTCTGCTTTAAATATCTGGTAGAATTCCCCAGGGAAGCCATCTGGTCCTGGACTCTTATTTTTTGGGAGATTTTTGATAATTGATTCAATTTCTTCGCTGGTTATGGGTCTGTTCAAGTTTTCTATATCTTCCTGTTTGAGTTTTGGAGGTGTGTGGGTGTTTAGGAATTTGTCCATTTCTTCCAGGTTGCCCAGTTTTTTGTCATATAATTTTTCATAGTATTCCCTGATAATTGCTTCTATTTCTGAGGGCTTGGTTGTAATATTGCATTTTCATTCATGGTTTTATCTATTTGGGTCATCTCCCTTTTCTTTTTGAGAAGCCTGGCTAGAGGCTTGTCAATTTTGTTTATTTTTTCAAAAAACCAACTCTTGGTTTCAATGATTTGTTCTACAGGTTTTTTTAAGGTTCTATATTGTTTATTTCTGCTCTAATCTTTATTATCTCTCTTCTGCTGGGTTTGGGGTATCTTTGCTGTTCTGCTTCTATTTCCTTTAGGTGTGCTGTAACATTTTGTATTTGGGATTTTTCTTGTTTCTTGAGATAGGCCTGGATTGCACTGTATTTTCCTCTCAGAACTGCCTTCGCTGCATCCCAAAGTGTTTGAATTGTTGTGTTTTCATCTTCAGTTGTTTCTATATATTTTTAAATTTCTTCTCTAATTGCCTGGTTGGTCCATTCATTCTACACTAGGGTGTTTTTTTAACTTCCATGCTTTTGGAGGTTTTCCAGACTTTTTCCTGTGGTTTATTTAAAGTTTCATAGCATTGTTGTCTGAAATTGTGCATTGTATGATCTCAGTTCTTTTATACTTATGAAAGGCTGTTTTGTGACTCAGTATGTGATCTATCTTGGAGAATGTTCCATATGCACTTGGGAAGAAAGTATATTCTGTTGCTTTGGGATGCAGAGTTCTAAATATATCTGTCAAGTCCATATGACCCAATGTATCTTTTAGGGTCCTTATTTCTTTATCCTGTGTCTAGATGATCTATCCATTTCTGTAAGTGGAGTGTTAAAGTCCCCTGCAATTACCACACTCTTATCAATAAGGTTGCTTATGTTTGTAATTGTTTTATATATTTGGGGGCTCCTGTATTCGGCGCATAGACATTTATAATTGTTAGCTCTTGCTGATGGATAGACCTTGTAATTATTATATAATGCCCTTCTTCATCTCTTGTGACAGTCTTCAAAGTCTAGTTTGATGTAAGTATGGCTACTCCAGCTTCTTTTGACTTCCAGTTGCATGATAGTTCTCCATCCCCTCATTTTCAATCTGAAGATGTCCTCAGGTCTAAAATGAGTCTCTTGTAGACAAATCGATGGATTTTGTTTTTTTACCCATGCAGATACCCTATGTCTTTTGGTTGGAGCATTTAGTCCATTTACATTCAGTGTTATTATTGAAAGACATGGGTTTAGAGTCATTGTGATGTCTGTAGGTTTCATGCTTGTAGTGATGTCTCTGGTACTTAGTGGTCCTTGCCACATTTCACTCACAGAATCCCCTTTAGGGTCTCTTGTAGGGCTTGTTTAGTGGTGATGAATTCCTTCAGTTTTTGTTTGTTTGGGAAGACCTTTATCTCTCCTTTTATTCTGAATGACAGACTTGTTAGATAAAGGATTCTCAGCTGCATATTTTTTCTGTTCATCACATTGAAGATTTCCTGCCATTCCTTCCTGGCCTGCCAAATTTCAGTAGATAGGTCTGTCACTATTCTTATGGGTCTCCCTTTGTAAGTTAGAGTCCGTTTATCCCTAGCTGCTTTCAGAATTTCCTCTTTATCCTTGTATTTTGCCAGTTTCATGATATGGTGTTCAGATCTATTCAAGTTATTTCTGAAGGGAGTTCTCTGTGCCTCTTGCATTTCAATGCCTTTTTCCTCCCCAGATCAGGGAGGTTCTCAGCTATGATTTGTTCAAATACACCTTCAGCCCCTTTCTCTCTCTATTCCTCTTCTGGGTTTTCTATGATACTGATATTTTTCCGTTTGTTTCCATCACCTAGTTCTCTAATTCTCTCCTCATACTCCTGGATTTTTTAATCTTTTTCTCAGCTTCCTCTTTTTCCATAAGTTTATCTTCTAATTCACTTAATCTCTCCCATGCCTCTTCAACCCATGGTATGACCACATCCATTTTATTTTTCACCTCATTTATAGCACTTTTAGCTCCTCATGACTATTTCTTAGTCCCTTGATCTCTGTAGCAATAGATTCTCTTCTGTACGCTGTTTTTTTCAATCCCAGCGATTAATTTTATGACTATTATTCTAAATTCTTATTTTGTTATATTGTTTAAATCTTTTTTGATCAATTCATTAGCTGTTGCTACTTCCTGGAGTTTCTTTTGAGGAGAATCCTTCCGTTTTGTCATTTTGGGTATTCCCTGGGGTGTCTCCCAACTGAAGGGCACTTCCCCTGTGCTGTCTAGAGTAACTTGTGTTGGTGGGCGGGGCCGTAGTCAGGGCCAATCTTTGCCTTAGCCAATGGCTGGGGCCACAGTCAGACTGGTGTGTACTTTATCTTCCCCTCTCCCAGGGGCAGAACTCACTGTGGAGTGGTGTGAGTCCTGTCTAGGTTACTTGCACACTGCCAGGCTTGTGGTGCTGCTTTGATGGGATCTGGTGTATTAGCCAGGGTGGATCTGCAATGTGCACAGGGGTGGGAGGGGCAGGCTTCGCTCGCTTTGCCATCAGTGGTCCTATACGGGAGGGGTGTTGCAGCACTGGGAGGGAGGTAGTCCCATCGGTGGGATGGATCCACAGAAGCACAGCGTTGAGTGCAAGGTGCAAGCAAGTACAGTGATGGGAACTTGTTCCCTTTGGAATTTCGGCTGGGTGATGGGAGAAGGAGCTGAGCTCTGTCTTCTGGGGTCAACAACTATCCCTCCCAGTGCCCTTTGCCCTCCCTGCTCTCTGAGAGCAGAGATGTTGACTTTTAACATTCCAGATGTTAAGTCCCACTGATGTCAGAACTCACACAGTCCTTCTCCGCTTTTGCAAGCCAGAGTCAGGGGTTCTCCTTTGCCAGGCGGGTTTTCCCTTCCACCACCCTGGCTCCCTCCTGCTAGTCTGTGTAGTGTGCACAGCCTCTCCGCCCTTCCTACCCTATTCCATGGGCCTCTTGTCTATGCTTGGTTCCTGGAGAGTCTGTTCTGCTAGTCTTCTGGCAGTTTTCTTGGTTATTTAGGCAGATGTGGGTGGAATCTAAGCAATCAGGATAAGGTGAGCCCAGCGTCCTCCTATTCCACCATCTTCACCCTGAATAACCCTTCAGCCCTTCTTAAGCAGACTCTTTTCTGCATTACCATGCCTCATAAGGAAGAGAGCACATTCATGCACTTTTGGGATATGATGTTCTACATGCCTGGTGGTGGACACAGACCTGATTTTTCTTCTTTGGCACCAAAAGATGGCCTGTTTTATGCCTGTCTAAAGTAAATCAATATACTCTATACCTGTATAAAGTATACCGGTGTTGCTGAACACTCCGCACCTGATACCCCATCCAGTGTTAATGGAGCCTGACATCACATCTTCTTGGGAACTGGCTTTTGTAGCTGTGGATCCAAATTCTCATTGTACAATTGGGTTCCTATTCAAGAGAATAGAATTGATCCAGATCACAGGAGGTGGGAAGAATCCAGAGGATAAGACTGGTCTCTGCCTTTTTAGGCCATTGCTCAAACCCTTCCCATCATGCTTACTTTAGAAATGAAAGGCTCTAATATTCTGAGAGGAATCATGTTAGCACTTCTTGTCCATTTGGCATCATTTTACTGTCCAAATCCACACAGGTGCACTGGCACACACCTTACTGAAGGTGTGTTCAAGAAAATCAGACACTGGGGTAGTGACAAGTGAAAAGGAAGAAAGAAGTTAGAACTCTGTCATGGGGCAGTGTCATCAATTTTCATAGCTGCATGCTCAAAGGCCCAAAGATGGACAAGGAATTCCTAAAGTTCATAGGTTTCTACTGGATCCAGGACCACCCTTAAATCAGCCTCCAGGGGACAGGACTATGGAACTGCATTCCCAACTCTATGGGCACCAGGAATTATGATGGGCTAACTCCCTTTAGTTTAGACAATAGCTACAGAAGAAAAGGCTTCATTTTTCTCTTGTTTAATGTTGTGTTGCCAGTGGGTTTTTGTAGAGTTCCATATAATCATAATCCCTCAGCCCAGAAAATGTGTCACTTCCCTCCTTAATACCTCTCAGCTTCCACACAGTTCTCAGGTAGATTTGATCCAATGCCTTAGAGCTGTGGATGTCCTGTAGTGAAGCCAGGGCACTTTGGCTCAACCTATCTCACTGTCACAAGGGCTAAACCAGATTGGACATTTGTAAGCAGAAGATATTCCTCTTAAAGCCTAAATTTATATGCACCCCAAGAAAATTCTAGATTGTTAACAATGCAATGTGAAAATGGATACATGCAGTGTCATATTTCTTCAGAGTTTTGTGGATTTTGGCTATGGAGTCCTCTACAGTTTCTTGCATCCATGTGAGCAAGAATCCCACATTCTACCTTCAGAAAGAAAAGGAAACCTTTAGTTTTAAGCATGTTTCTGCCCATCAGATCTGTAGATATGGGCAAGGGTGATTCTGCAGTACAAAATATGTGCTTCCATCTGATGACTGAGTGGTGGGTACAGGCCTTGGTGCACTATTTCTTCAAAAGTTGATTTGTGTGCTGATCAGGTCCTGGAGCATACTGCACTTGAAAAGACTCTTCTTCAGAATGAGGACATATCCATCAGTTATGGGTGGGAGTTAATGTAGCTAACCATTCCAACGATTACTGTAGCCTGCTAAGCACTGGGCGGTCAGGGACAGGAGGGTCAGGTGTCCTCTGGGATATCAGATTTCAAGAGTCCTCTGTTGGCTTAGGAACTGACTGGAATGTCACCACCAATATTTGGACCCTTGTTGTGTACATGGTCTTGGAGTGTGAAATGACACCAAGTTAGAAAAGCAGAAATGGGATAGGAATAAGAGGTGAACTGTTTCCATATTCCAAATGGGCATGGCCAAATCCAGGAAGGAGATATCTATCTTCCATTTTTCATGTCCCAAAGGGTAGGCATTATCCTCCCCTAACCTCTGGCTTAGCATACCCACAAGCATTCTCTCTGGGCACCTTCATACACCCTAGGTTTTTGGTTGGCCACACAGTTCTGTAAACAAATTCAGAAGGGCTCAATGTAAAACATGTATCACCATCACACAGACATCACCAGACTCCCAATTTGAAATAAGACGATATTACTCACAGACACTGGCTTTGAAAAGATTCCATGCAGAAGCTTTTCTCAAAAAACAAGGAAAGTTGTGTTAATGGAGACCCAGAGTGCCATATCAACCTGGTTGTATCAGAAATAAGAAATACCTGTGGGCTTAGTCAAAGGGAGCCCTCTACAAGGCTACACCTGGGAGCCTTGTCAGCAAGAAACCTCTATTCTTTCTTCAGGAGCCAAAAATTTCTCATTTTTTCTGTTGCTCCCACTATGTCCTTCATGTCGGAAGCAGCAGAGCTCTAGCTGTTGGATTCTTCTGAATCTTGCTCAGGAGACTGGAACAAGGACTTCGTTCCCTATTCCTGGAAAGAACTCTTCCTGCGCCAACCCTCTCCTTCTTCATGCTTGCCATGTGCACTTTGTCTCTCAGGATGAAATCACCTCAATCAACCCAGGAAGTGAAGAAAGCTGACTCCCCTTCACCTTCGGTATAGAAGGCCAAGCACAATGCGCCCAGGGACTAAAGGCCATTGTTCCTTTGGTATAGCAGTGATTGCTCTCACTGCTTTCAGTACCAGAGTGGGAGTGGGTGGCCTATCCAGGTTGCCAGCTCAGTGAGCAATAGTTCTATGTCTCCTATGTGTGAACAAAATTGATTTAGAAATACAGTCATGGGAAGGAAATGGCTAGGAGGGAGACCAAAGCTCAAAATTTCACATGGGAATAGGATCAATCTGGAAAGGTGGTGTCTTCACTTCATTTCCTCTCAGCCCATAAAGGATGCCAGCTCTCTCCAGCAACCTCTGGCCCAGCATACATAGAAACATACTCCTCTGGGCATCTTCCAAATAGCCCAGGCCTCTGGATGTCCATAATTCTGAAACCAAATTAAGGGGTGGTCCTGTTACAAAACCTATTACACAGTCACAAGGACATCACCAGACTCTATAGTTGAAAGCAGAGCATATTACTGAGAACTCATCTGAAATGAACCCCAGGGAGAAGCTCCTTTGAAAATAGAGCAAATGGGTTCAAAATGATGGTAGGCTAGAGTTCTTCATTAGCGATGGGAATGGGAGACTGTTGTGAATGAAGTGACTAGCACAATCTTTTAGCAAGTTGCAAGCATCTATGGGCTTTGGTAAAGGGAGCTCTCTCCAGGCTACACCTGAAACACTGTCATCATGAGACCTCTATTATTACCTCAAATGAATAGGGAAATCCCTCTATTTGGATGTCTTTCTTACCATCTTATCCACAGATAGGGGCAGCAGAGATGTAGCAGTAGCAGGTAAGTACTCCTGGCTTATGGTCACGTGTTTGGTATGCAGCCTTGGTGTGGTCTTCACTCAAGAGGATGGTAGTATGCAGAAGTTCCTGGAGAATACTGTGCATACACAAAGCTTCTTATCTTTGAGGTGAAGGCTTCACAGCAATGGGAGGAAGCAAATAGGCTTCCCTTCATTAAGACTATGCTAGCTGGCTAAGTACCAACAAGGCGGGCTTTCCTTTGGACTATCAGACACTGAGAGCTCCCAATGGCTCAGGAACTGACTGGTAAGTTGCATCTGATTCTTGGACCCTGGCTGTGTAAATGACTTCCCCGTGATCTTGTGAGTGGTAACATAAGAAAATGACAACAGTAGTGGAATGAGTATGGATGGCCAAGGTGTTGCATTTCTATTTGGGATGAGCTGAATCCAGGAAGGAAACATCTACCTTCACTCCTTCTTACCCCATGCAGGATGCTGTATACCTCCCCAAAAGTCTGACTTAGCCTACATATAAACATTATCCATTGGGTACCTTCAAATGCCCTAGGCCTCTGTATATCCACTTAATTCTGAAACCAAATTGAGAAGGGCCTGATGGATAACCTATGCCACCAGATTCCCAAGTTGGAAGCAGAGACTATTACTCCAAGACACTGGCTGAATGGATTCGATGCAGAAGGTTGTTTCCAAAAAAACAGACAGCAGTGTGTAAAGAGAAACCATGGAATGCCAGAGGTCTTCACTAGAGATGTTAATGAGAGAATGTTGAGAATGAAGTACCCAGCAGAATCTCCCAAAAGTATGGTTGCCTCAAGAATAAGAAATGCCTGTGAGCAAAGGGAGCCCTCTATGAGCTACACCTGGGAGCCCTGTCAGGAAGTGGCCTGCATTCTTCCTGTAGTAGGAGCTTGACATCCCTGGCTTTTTCTGTCTTTCCTCTTTTCCCATCAACAGATAGAAACAGCAGTGATTGAGCTGTATTGTTGGGTGCTCCTGGCTGTTGCTCAGGCATCTAGAACCAGAACCTGGTATTGTTTTTCTGGAAAGGTTCTTCTTGCACTCTCCAGTTCCTGGAGAATCCTACCCATATGTGAACTGTGTGCTAATCAAAATGAAGGCATTGAAAATAGCCAGAGAAATAAGACAAAGTGGTTCTCCTTTGCCTTCCAAAACATAACTGGCCAAACACCAAGTGCTCAAGGACTAACAGGCCATCTTTCCTTTGGAATTTGATACTGGTAGCTCTCTCTGAACACAGGACCAAAGTTGGAACTCTGCCTTTTCCTGGATGCTGGCTGAGTGTGCGAGACCTCCATGACTCCTAAGTGTGGACAAAGACTGAGTTAGAAAAAACAATGGAAATGGAATGACCCCAAGGAGGGACAGTGTTCTACATTTCCAACTGGATTGGAATAAATATGGAAAGAATATGTCTCATATCATTTCCACTCAGCCCCCAAAAAGGGCCAGCTCCCTTCCAAAACGTCTGACTCACCTTATACACAACCATTCTCTTCTGGACCATTCACATGCCCTAGGCCTCTGAATGTCCATATTGTTCTGAAACAGAAGTCAAAGGGAGTCCTGTGTAACACATAGGGAAATCACGGCAATGCCGGTGATTCTGCCCCTTACCCCTCCTGGGAACTAACCCTAACCATAGCTCAGGTTCTTTCTGGAAGGGGGCCCACACCCTAGGGCAGAGAAAAGAAAAACTCTGGGGCCCATTACTGGTGCAGAATTCTTCAGCAAGGAACCCAGGACTGGGTCACAACATTTCCAGGATAAGAGTGGAGCTGCAGAAGGGGATCTGGGGCCAAAACCTAAGCCTGCAACACACAGTCAGCTGTCCCCTGCACAAAAACCTTAAGGGTGTCCTGCACCTTAACAGGTGCCCTCAACTCAGTCCTCCAGGGAGATCACTGAACTGGTGTCAGCTCAGACCCTGCTACCTCCAGGGACCTATCCTTAAACCTATACCAGGCTTTTTCCTTAGGGGTCTCAATACTAGGCCTGAGGACACATGGAGGGCCTGTGACTGGCACAGGATTAATCCACAACGAACCCAGGTAATTGCCATGACATTTCCAAGGCAAGGATGGAGTTACACAATGGAATACTAAGGCCAGACTAAGCCTGGCCTGCACCATTGGTTGGCCCTGTAACACAAAGCCTAAGCCTGACCAGCACCTTAACACACTGCATTGCTGGTGTTTTCAGCAATTGAAACTTCAGCAACTGCAACTTCCCAGGACCTAACCTTAACACTAGCCAGAACTCTGGCCCTAAGGACACAGACCATTAAGGTCTGAGAAAAGAACAGATTTGGTGCCAAAGACCAATGTAGAATATTACAGAGCGGAAGCCAGAATTACACCATGCCATTTCCAGGGCTGGATGGAGCTGCAGGGGGTGACTGGGAGACCTTACCTAACCTTGGCACACCGAGTATTCTTGACCCTGAATTCATACCCTAAGCCTGACTCCACCAGGCCATGCAACTTCAACCAGGGAGATCACTGCATTGTTGGTGGTTGAGAGTCCTAATGTAGCCAAGGCTCTGGTTATAAGGGGTTCCTCTTCCTAGTTCTGAGAAAAGAACAGACAAGATCCTCTTCAGGGCACCAAAATCTTTAGTGAGGAACCCAGGAATTGACCATATTTTCAAGGCTTCAGTGGAGCATCAGAGAAAGATCCAGGGCCAAAACTAAGCTTGGGACACACAATCAAGCATCCACTGCACACAAACCTTATGCCTGTCACATACCCTAACAGGTTCCTTCAACTCTGCCCTTATGTAGATCACTAAACTGGTGCAAGTTCAGCCCCTGAAAATACCTGGGATCTAGCCCTAATGAAAGCAAAGTCTCTTTCCCTTATGGGGGCCAATATCTTAGGTCTGAGATCAGAACGGATTTGGAGCCCAGAACTGATGCAAGATTATTCATCATGGAACCTGGAAAGTCACCATGCCATCTCCAAAGCAAGGATTGGGCTGCACAGGGAGTACTGAGACAAAACCTATGCCTTGCCCACACAATTGGCTGGCCCTGTAACCCAAAGACTGAGCTTGACCTGCCCCCAAAGACTCACCTTCAACTGAGCCTTCCAGGGAGATCACTACACTATTAGGGGATTATACCCTGGTACCTTTCAGGCTCTGAACCTAACCCTAGACAGAGCTCGGCCCTAAAGGGGCCCACCATGGAGGTCTGAGAAAAGAATAAATTTAGGGTCAAAGGCAAAAGTGGAATATTTCAGTGTGGAAGACAAAATTGTGCCATATGTGATTTCCAGGGCCAGGAGAGCTGCAGGAGGTATTCTGAACCTAAACCTAGCCTTTGCCAAAACAATCTTCTGACTCCTGAATCCAAACCCCAAGCCTGAATCACAGCTTACCACATGCCCTTAACTCAGCCCACCAGCGACGTCACTGCAATGCCAGTGACTATGCCCTGGACACTTCCTGGGAACTAGGGTTAGGGTTAGGTCTCTGGAATCAATAGGGCCTGAACCCCCAGCAGCACAGTGGTCTTTCCAGAGGGCTGAGGTGAAGATGCAGGTTAGGGCGCAGGCTAGGCTTAGTCTTTGGGTTGAAGGACCAGCCTATGTTATGGGCCAAGCTTAGTTTTGGTCTCAGGATCCCCCTTGTGCAGCTCCATCCTTGCTTTGGAGATGCCATTGTGACTTTCCAGGTTCCATGCTGAATAATCCTGTACTGGTTATGGACTCCAAATCCATTCTTTTCTCAGACCTAGGAATTAAGCCCCCATAGGGAAAGAGCCTTTGCTAGGGTTAGGGTTAGATCCCAGGAGGTTTCAGGTGCCGAACTGACATCAGTCCAGTGTTCTCCCTGGAGGTTTTCGTTGTGGGATCCCGTTATGGTGTGTGACAGGCATAGGGTTTGGGTGCAGAGGACACCTGAATGTATGTCATTTGGGCCCTGGGTCCCCTTCTGAGCTTCCATTCAGGCCATAGAAATATCATGGTTAACTCCTGGGTTCCTTGCTAAAGATTTTGGCACCTGGAACAGGCCCCTCATCTGTTCTTTTCTCAGAACTAGAAGGGGAGGCCACTTACATCCAGAGCCATGTCTTGGGTTAGGGTTGCCAACCAGGAAGTTCCAGGGATAGAACCATCCACAGGACAATGATCTCCCTGGAGAATTGAGTTGAGGGTGCATTGTCAGGTGCAGGTCAGGCATAGGGTTTGGATTCGGGAACCAGAAGACTGAATGGGCCAGGGTTAGGTAAAGTCTCATGATCACCCTTGCAGTTCCATCTCATCCCTGGAAATGGCATGGGGGTCGACGTTGGTTTTTATCCTTTTTCTTTTCTTAGACTTCAATGGTAGGCCCCCTTAGGTCAGAGCACTGGCTGGGGTTAGGGTTAGGTCCTGGGAGATACCAGGGGCTGAACATGCAACAATTCAGTGATCTTGCTGGAAGGGTGAGTTGAGGGCGAGTGTTAGGGTTCAGGGCAGGCTTAGGCTTTGGGTTACAGGGCCAACCAATGGTGTGGGCTGGGCTTACATTTGGCCTCAGTACTCCCTTGTGCAGCTCCATCCCTGCCTTGAAAATGTCATGCCAATTATCTGGTTTTCTTGCAGATTAATTCTGCACCAGTCATGGGCTACACATGCATTCTGTCATCAGACCTAGGAAGTGGGCCCCATGAGGAAAAAGCCTGGGATAGTGTTAGGGTTAAATCTCTGTAGGTGGCAGGGCCTGAGCTGACACCAGTTCAATGATCTCTCTGGAGGGCTATGTTCAGGACACACTTAGGGCTTGTTGGCAGAGAACAACTGATTGTGTGTTGCAAGTTTAGGTTTTGGCCCCCAATCCCCTTGTGTAGCTGCATTCTGACCCAGGAAGTCGTGACTTACTCCTGGTTTCCTTGATGTAGAATTCTACACCGGTAATGGGCCCCAGAGTTTTTTGTTTCTCTGCCCTAGGATGTGGGCTTTCTTTGAGAAAGAGCCTGAGTTCAGGTTGGGGTCAGTTCCCAGGAGGTGTGAGGGGCAGAGTCACTGGCATTGTAGTGATCTCCCTGGTGGGCTGAGTTGAAGGCACTTGGTAAGTTGACATTCAGGCTTAGGGTTTGGGTTTATGAGTCAGAAGATGGGGTGAAGGTCAGGTTGAGGTTCATAATCCCATCCTGTAGCTCCATCCTGGCCACAGAAATATGACGATTTCTGGCTTCCATGCAGAAATACACCTGGTTGGTCTTTGGATCCATTTCTGTTCTTCTCTCAGACTTTGATGGTGGGCCACCTTAGGCCAAGAACTTAGTTAGGGTTAGGGTTAAGTCTCAGGAAGTGACAGGGCCTGAACCCCCAATAGTGCATTGGTATTCCCAGGGTGTTGAGTTGAGGGCATAGGTATTGGTGCAGGTCAGGCTTGGTCTTTGTGTTTAAGGGCTGGCCTATGGTATGGACCAAGCTTAGCTTTGGCCTCAGGATTCCCCTTGTGCAAATCCATCCTGCTTTGGACGTCACATGGTGACTGTCCACATTCCATGCTGAATAATCCTGTACCAGTTATGGGCTCCAAATCTGTTCTGTTCTCAGACCTAAGAATTGGCTCAACATAGGGAAAGAGCCTTGGCTAGGATTAGGGTTAGATTTTGGGAGGTTTCAGTTGCTGAAACACCAATGAAATGACCTTCCTGGAGGGCTGAGTTGAGGAAGCCTTTTAGGGTGTAGGACAGACATAGGGTTTGGGTGAAGAAGACACTTGACTGTGTCTAAGCTTAGGTTAGGGTCCTGAGTCCCCTTCTGAGGTTCCATTCAGGCCCTAGAAATATCATGGTCAACTCCTGGGTTCTTTGATAATGTTTTTGGTGCCCTGAATGGGTCCATAGTCTGTTCTCATCTCAGAACTTGGAGGTGGGACCCCTTACAATGAAAACCATGGATTGGATTAGGGTTGGAAACAGGAATTTCCAGGGGCAGAACCACCAACAGTGCAGTGATCTTCCTGGAAGGCTGAGTTGAAGACACATGGTCAGGTGTCGGTCAGGGCTAGGGTTTGGATTACAGAGCCAGAAGACTGAGTGGGCCAGGGTTAGGTAAAGTCTCATAATCCCTTCTGTAGCTCTTTCACAGCTGTGGAAATGGCATGGCAAAATTATGGCTTCCATGCTGATATATTCCACATTGGACATTGGCCCCAAATCCATTCTTTTCTCAGATCTCAGTTGTGGGGCCCAGTTAGGGTCAGAGCCCTGACTGTGGGTAGGGTTAGGTCTTGGGAGGTGCCAAGGGCTGAAATACCAACAGTTTAGTGATCTTCAGAGAGGGTTGAGTTGAGGGCATGTGTTTAGGTGCAGGTCAGGTTTAGGCTTTGGGTTACAGGGCCAACCAATGGTGTGGGCCAGGCTTAAGTTGGCTTCAGTGCCCCCTGTGCAGCTAGATCCCTACCTTGGAAATGTCATGGCAATCATGTTTCTTGGTGGATTAATCCTTCTCCAGTCACAGGTCCCACATGAGTTCTGTCCTCAGGGTTAGGTCCCTTGAGGAAAAAGCCTGGGCTAGGGTTAGGGTTAAGTCTCTATAAGTGCCAGGGCCTAAACCAAAACCAGTTCAGTGCTATCCTTGGAGGGTTGGGTTGAGGGTACCTGTTCGGGTGCTGGATACCGCAGTTTTGGTACAGGGGATGGCTAGTTGTGTGTTGCAGGCTTAGGTTTTGCCCTGGATCCCCGTCTGCAGGTTCATTCTGATCCTGGAAATGTTGTGGCCCAATCTTGGGCTCCTTACTGAAGAATTCTACATCAGTAATGGGCCACAGAGTTTTTTTTATTTCTCTGCTTTATGAGGTGGACCTTCTTTGAGAAAGAGCCTGAGCTAGGGTTGGAGTCAAGAGCAGAGACACTGGCATTGCAATGATCTCCCTGGTGGGGTGGGTTGAGGGCACTTGGTAGGCTGCAATTCAGGCTTAGAGTTTGGGTTCATGAGTCAGAAGACTTTTGGGTAAGGGTTAGGTTGAGGTTCAGAATTCCTTCCCGCAGCTCCATCCTGCATATGGAAATGTCATGGCAAATTTCTGGCTTACAAGCAGAAATATACACCATTGGTCTTTGGCCACAAATCTTATGTGAATGTGGTGTGTGTCTGTGCTTGAAATGGGCACTTATGTGTGGTATACATCAGATGGATATGTGCTGTATGAGGTGTCTGTGGTATGCACAGGGTGTGGGTGTGTGAAATATGTGTAGTGTGTGCATGTGTTGCATGTATGTTGAAATTTTGTTATGTCTTTGGAGTGTGCGTGTGTGTGGAATGGTGTTGGTGCATTTGTGGTGTATGTGTGGTGTGTCTCTGTGCATTCTGTATATGTGATAAGTGTAGTGTGTGTGTGTGGATCTCTGTAAATTTGTGGTTATTATGTGGTATGTGCTTGTGGGGGGAATATTTTAAGTACATGGTTATTGTGTGGGGAATGTGTGGTGTGTTTGTGGTGTTTTTGTGTGGTGTAACTGTGTTGTACTTGAGGTGTGCACTAGTGTGTGTGTGTGACATATGTGTGCTGGACATGTGATGAATGTGCGATATGTGTTTTGTGTGTGGTACATGTTTGGTGTGTTGTATATAAGCAGCGTGTATGTTTTTCATATTCGGGGTGTGTGTTGTGTTAAGGCAGACTGTGGTGTGCATGTGGTGCGTGCATAACATAAGCAGTTTTTTTGTATCGTGGGTGTGTGGGAAGTGTATGTCTGTAATACAGGTGTGGTGGATATGTGTGTAATACAGGTGTGTGGCGTGTTGAGGTATATGTATGATATGGGTGGTGTGTGGTATGTGTGTGTTAGTTACTGTGTTTCTTTCATATGATAAATGAAAGTTACTGTGTTTCTTTCATATGATAAATGAGGGTTATGGATGTGTGGTTATTGACATATGTGTGTTTTGTCACTTTGATATCTCTTGTTTGGTGTATGTGTGGTGGGTATGTGTGATATCACTTGTTTGGTGAAGGTGTGGTATATGGGTGTTTTTGGTATGTGTGTGGTGTGTGTGTGGGCTATATGTGTGGTGTGTGTGTAGTGATAGTATTTGCATGCCATGTGCGTAGTGTGTGGTGTGTCAGTGATATATAGGTGGTTTATGTGTGTTCATGTATGATATATGTATGTAGTATGAGTTGTGATTAAGGTATTTTTCTGGTGTGTTTGTTGTCCACGTGTAGTGTTGTGTATGGGATATTTGTGTGGCATTTGTGTTGTGTGTGTGTGGTGTTTGGTGTATGTGTTGTTTATGTGTGTGGTATTTTGAGTGTGTCATACATTTTGTGTGTGGTTATGTGTGGTATTGATGTTTGTTATGCATACTTGCTGGTGTGAAGTATGTATAATATATGTGTGGTATGCATTTGGTGTGTAGAAGTGATAAATGTTTGGCATATATGTGGTATGTGTGTAGTATATGTGCTACATTGCTGATGTGTATGTGTTATGATTGGTAAGTGTGTGGTATATTGTGGAGAAAGTGTGTGGTGCACATTGGTGTGCTTCTAGGATATGTGTGGAATGCCTGTGTGTGTGTTATATGTGTGGTGTCTATGAGTGAGAATGTGTATAATATATGTGTGGTGTATGTATGATGTATGTTTCATAGTGAGTTGCATGTGGCATGTTTGTGAATGGTATGTATGTGATGTTTGTATGGTTGTGTGTGATGTATATGTCTGATGTGGGTATGGTGTGTGTGTGTTTCTCTGTGACATTTGTATGGTTCAGGAGTTTGTGGTGTATGTGTATTTTGTGTGTGTGGTATAAATGGAGTGTGGTGTGTGTGGTGTGTATGTGGTATATTTGTGTGTGTGTGTAATTTTTGTGTTTTGTGTATTTTCTGTGCATATAGCTTGTGTGTTTAGTATAAGTGATAAGACATGCAGCTCATGAGTGGTGTGGGTGTGATGTATGTCATGTATGTGTAGTTTATGTGCAGTGTGTTTATGTGCGATCTTTTATGGTGATTTTGTGTTTCATTCGTGATGTGTGCAATATATATTTGTGGTGGTATGCAACATATGGATGGTGGGAGGGAGTGAAAGTGGTGTATGTGTGGATTGTGAAGTGTTTTGTGGAGTGCATGATGTGTATTTGGTGTGTGTTTGTGTGGTGTATGACATGTGTGCAGTGAAGTTGGTTTGTCTCTGTGTGTAGTATATATTTGTTCTGTCTGTGATGTGTAGGTGTATATGGTCTATGAGTTGTTTACGTGTAGTGTGTATGAAGTATGTGTGGAGTTTGTCGGTTCAATATACTGTGTAAGTGGGTGTGGTATGTGTGGTACGCATTTGGTGTATGTGTGGTGGCTGTGTGTAGTTTTCCTTTGGTTGTATTTGTGGTATTTGTGTAAGTGTTATTTGTGAGCAGTCTGTGGAGTATAAGTTTACTGTGTGTTGCTCTTTTATTTTTGGCATGGCATGTGTGTGTGTTGTATGTGTGCTATTTTTAGTTTTTTGGGTTTTTTGGGGGGGAGATTTTAACCTTTCAAATAGGTGTATTCGTGTTTTATTGTTTGTAGTTTGCTCTTTCCTAAAAACAAGTGATGTTGCTCATCCTTTCATATGCTTATTTCCCATCCACATATCTTTAGTGAGGTTTATTCAGAGCTTTACCTTTTTTTCCCCCCCAAATTTAGGGAGTTTGTTTTCTTGTTACTTAGTTTTACAAGTTCTTTGAATATTTTTTTTTTATTTATTTTTGAGACAGAGAGAGACAGAGCATGAACAGAGGAGGGTCA
Organism: Panthera tigris; assembly: GCF_018350195.1. Classification (NCBI taxonomy): domain Eukaryota; kingdom Metazoa; phylum Chordata; class Mammalia; order Carnivora; family Felidae; genus Panthera; species Panthera tigris. The sequence continues at coordinate 28,895,550 of NC_056664.1, read as the reverse complement.
GAGAGAGAGGGAGACACAGAATCCAAAGCAGGCTCCAGGCTCTGAGCTGTCAGCACACAGCCCAATGCGGGGCTCGAACTCACGGACCGTGAGATCATGCCCTGAGCCTAAGTCGGACGCTCAACCGACTGAGCCACCCAGGCGCCCCCTTTTTTTTTTTTCTTTGAATATTTTATATAGAAGTCCTTCTTCATGTGTGTTTTGAAAATATTTTCTTTGAGTCAAGTGGGGAGGTGTAATTTAATAAAGTCCACATTATCATTTTTTTTTTCTTGATTGTGCTTTTGGTATTGGATATAAAAACTAATCACCAAACCAATTTTGGCAGAAAATTTTCTTGTATGTTTTCTTCTAGAATCTCAATTTTGGACACATATAGTTTATAGTTTTGTTTTTTACATTAAGTCTATGAATAATTTTAAGTGAATTTATATGTAAGGTGTACAGTTTGTGTCTTTGTTCATTTTTTCCATATAATTCTTTTGCATTATAATATTAGAAAAACTATCTTTTCTCCATCCAATTACCTTTTCTGCTTTGACCAAGATCAGTTGATTAGTTTTGTATGGGTCTATTTGTGGTCTCTCGATTCTATTTAGCTGTGTTATCATTCCTCTAATACAATCCTCTCTTCATTACTGTCACTTTATAATAAATCCCGGAATTGACAATATGAGTTATTCAAATTAGTTCTTCAGTATTGTCTAGAGTAGTCAAAGTTTAAAAACAGTTTGTCAATGTCTGCAAAAATATATTTGCTGGCATTTTTATTAAGAATATGCCGAACCTGTCAATTCAGGACAATTGTTATCTTACCAATTTTTTAAATCTTTTAAGAGTATTTCCATAGTATTCTACACCACACCCAGATTTGTACATCTTTTGTTAGATTTATGCATGAATAGTTTTTCTTTTCTTTTTTTTGTGTGTGTGTATTCCTTCCTTCTTTCCTTTCTGACACCCCCTCTCCATTCCTTCCCTTTCTTTTCTCTTTTCTCTCTTCCCTCTCCTCTTTCTTCTCCTCTCCTCTCCCTCTCTTCCCTTCCTCTCCCCTTCCCTTCCCTTTTTATGTACTATAAATGGTATTATTTTTCTTTCAAATTCCAGTTGTTCATTTACCAGTATACAGGAAAGCACGAGTTTGGAGTGTCCTGGGCTGCCTTCACTAGAATAGCCAGAAGAGGGCGCCTGAACTCCTCTTTTCCCACAGAAGTCGGGATAACCTAGGGGACCAGAGTGGGAAGAAAGCCTCCTGTAGGTGTCCCCTACTGGTAATGAGAGGGCTGGACTGCGGATTCTGGACGTTCTTCTAAAATAGCAAGCACAAAAGTTCCTATTTTCCGGACTATTCCCATGTTTTTTTATTCTTTGTTTTATCGTCTCTGGCAAGTTTTATTTTACCAAAAAATGCCTTCATTTGAAGGTTTCATTGGTCAAAATCATGTGTTTTGTTTTGTTTTGTTTTTCAGATTCAGGATGGTTTCTGAGGAGAAATATTGATACAGATTCAGAGCAATGGAAAACCCGTATAAAATAATGAAACAAATGTACAAAATATTGGGGCCTTCCAGTGGAATGAGTTGGGAACAGGCCAGTTCCACCTGAGCCACAAAAGTAAATGCACATGCTTTCATTAAATTTTGAATGATTGATGCTTCCTACCATATTATGTAGTTAATTGCAAAATAAAAAAAATAGGTGTATTATAACTCATGAAACTATTTTAAGTTCAAATATTTTATTTATACCGGAGCCAATCTTTTTACTTTGTTTTGTTGTTTATTTTAAAATTCAGAAAATGTGTTCATGTTTTGTTAAAGTTTTACCTTTGTCTAACATTCTCTCAAAGTTATTTTCTCTCATTGGTTGTAAGCAAATGGTTAGGCCCTCATCATCATGCTTGACTATTGTCAGGAATTTTCCTTGGAGAGCTTTATTATTTTTCCTTGATTCTACATACCTTCCCACTTTGATAATTTGTACAAAATGTATAATCTATTGCATCATGATGCTTTCGATTTCAATGTGGTATAGTTTCTCATTTGATATAGCATATATTTGATAAATATTGTTAATTTGAGTAGAAGTGTCATGATTGCATTTTATCTTTAAATAAAATCTCTTTAGATAAAATCTATCTTTAGATAAAATCTCTGCATCTTCCCCAAACACTTCTCCACCAGGTAATTTATGTGAAGACCACAATAATCCTTTGTGAACCCAGAGGCATTAAAATTCTCCAACAGAATGTTACAGAGAGTGAATAAGTCCTTTTCCTGTTTTTAAATCTAGTTATCAGTTTTTTCGTTGAATTATGGGAATTCTTTACATATTCTTGATCTTATTTTTGTTTCAGATACATAATTTTCAAACATTTTCTCCCATTTGATACGTTGCCTTTTCCCTTTGTTGATTGTGTCCTTTGATACAAAGAACTTTAAAATTTTGATGTAGTCCAATTTATCTATTTTTTACTATTGTTTCTTGTCTGCCCATTTTAAAATTGTTTATCTTTACGTTGAATTTTTAAGTGTTCTTTGTACATTTTAGATACTCAATCTTTTTTAAATATGAAATTTATTGTCAAATTGTTTTCCATACAGCACCCAGTGCTCCAACAGGTGCCCTCCTCAGTGCCCATGACCCATCCTCCCCTCCCTCCCAATCCCCATCAACCCTCAATTTATTCTCAGTTTTTAAGAGTTTTTTATGGTTTGTCTCTCTCCCTCTCTTTTTTTTTCCCCTTTCCCCTCCCCCATGGTCTTCTGTTAAGTATTTCAGGATCCACCTAAGAGTGAAAACATATGGTATCTGTCTTTCTCTGTATGACTTATTTCACTTAGCATCAATTTTTATCAGATATATGATTTACAAATAATTTTTCCACTCTGGAAGTTTTCTTTTGGCTTTCTTGACAATGTTCTTTGGTGAACAAAAGTGTTTAATTTCAGTGAAGCTTAATTTACTTTTTATTAATTTTTATTTTTTGGTGGTTAGTGCTTTTGGTGTCATATCTAACAATCCATTGTCAAATCCATAAAGATTTACAACTATGTCTTCTAAGAGTTTTATAGATAGGTTCTGATATTTAGGCCACTAGCCATTTGGGAATAATTAAGTATAAAATTGAATAGCAGTTGTGAAAGCAGACATGCTTGGCTTCTTCCTGATCTTAGGGGAAAATGTTTAAGTCTTTTACCACTTAGGTATGATGTTAATTGTGGGATTTTCATAAATGTGCCTTATCATATTGAAGATGTTCATTTCAATTTCTGTTTTTTATCATAAAAGGGTGATGGATTTTGTTTTTTTTCTTCAGTATTTGAAATGATCATGCTATATTGTATACCTATGTTCTACTAATGTAGTATATTAATTTGATTTTCATATGCTGAACCACTCTTTGATTCCAAGGATAAATACCATTTGGTCATATCATATAGTCCTTTTAATATGCTGTTGAATTCAGTTTTCTATTATTTAGTTGAGGATTTTATGCATATATATTCATAAAGGATATTGGTCCTTATCCATAAAGGATAAAGTTTCCCCCCCAACCCCACCTCCTTGTGTTTTTACCTGGCTTAGATCTCAAAGCTATACTGGCTTTATAAAAAGACTAAAAAAAGTCTCCTCCTCTTCCATTATTTGGAGAAATTTGATAAGGATTGATGTTAGTTTTTCTTTAAATGTTTGGTAGAATTCACCACTGAAACCATTTGTGCCTGAGCTTTTCTTTGTTGGAAGGATTTTGATTATTACTTTAATCTCTTGTTATAAATCTGTTAGGATTATTTTATTTCTTTCTGAATCAATTTGGTAATTTGCTTGTTTCTAGCAATTTTTCCATTTTAATTGGTTATCTATTCTGTTGATGTATAAATGTTTTGTAGTATTTTTCTCTTATTATCCTCTTAATCTCTGTCAGTAATAATGTCTCTCCTTTAATTTTTGATTTCATTTATTTGTATCCTGTATTTTTTTTCTCAAGCTAAGGTTTTCTCTTGGGGCTCCCAGGTGGCTCAGTCTGTTGAGCATCTGACTTTGGCTCAGATCATGATCTCACAATTCGTGAGTTCGAGTCCCGCGTCGGGCTATGTGCTGACAGCTCAGAGCCTGGACTCTGCTTCAGATTCTGTGTCTCCCTAAAGCTAAGGTTTTCTCAATTTTGTTGATCTGTATTGTTTTACTATTCTCTGTTTTGTTTATATCTATCTACTTTAATCTGCATTACTCCTTTTCTTTTTCTTTTTCTTTTTTTTTTTTTCCCCAGCTCTGAGGTTAGGTTGCTCTTCTTTCCTGGTGCCTTAAAAATTTTTTTTTAACTTTTATTTATTTTTGAGACAGAGAGAGACAGAGCATGAACGGGGGAAGATCAGAGAGAGGGAGACACAGAATCTGAAACAGGCTCCAGGCTCTGAGCTGTCAGCACAGAGCCTGACGCGGGGCTCGAACTCACGGACTGCGAGATCATGACCTGAGCCGAAGTTGACGGCTTAGCTGACTGAGCCACCCAGGCGCTCCTTCCTGGTGCTTTAAGATGTAGAATAAATTTTGTTGGCCTCAGATCATTTTTCTCATTTAATGTAGGCACTTACAGCTATAAATTTTCTTCTGATCACACTTTTACTGCATCCCACAATATTTGGAATATTGGGTTTTTATTTCATTTTGTCTCTAGGTATTTTATAATTTCCCTTGTGATATCTTCTCTGACCTATTAATTGTTTGAGTATGTTGCTTAATTTCCACATATTTGTGGACTTTCCTGTTTTCCTTCTATTATTGATCACTAGCTTCCATCCTTTGTAGTTGGAAAAGATATGTGGTATAATGACAATTTTTAAAACTTCGTTGAAACTTGTTTTGTGTTCTAACAGATGATCTATCCTCGAGAATGTTTTATGTGCATTTATAAAGAATGTGTATACTCCTGTTGTTGAGTGTTCAATAGATGTCTATTATGTCTAGTTAGTTTATCGTATTTATCAAGCCATCTATTTCCTTATGGCTATTCAGTATATATGTCCTACCTACTATTGAAGGTTGTGTGTTGAAGTCTCCAACTATTATTATAGATCTATTTTTCTTCTTTCAGATATATCAGTATTTGCTTTATAAATTTTAAGTCTTCATTGCTTGGTGTATATATGTTTATAGGTGTTATGTCTTCTTGATGAATTGACTTATCAATGTATGATATTCTTTGTTTCTCAAAAAACTTTTCACTTTAAGTGTATCTTAAATAATAGTATGGTTACTCCAGCTTTTTTTGTTGTTACTATATACATGCAAAGCATGTTCTTTTTTTTTTCAATTTATTTCTGTTTTTGAATATAAAGTGATTCTTGTAGACAACATACAAATTATCCTTTTTTTAAAAAAATTCATTTTGTCAGTCTCTGCTGCTTAAGTGTTTAATTTGCTTATATGTAAAATAATTACTGATAAGAAAAGACTTATTTCTTCCACTTTTGTTTTCTGTATTTCTTACACCATTCTCATTTCTCATTTCTTCCATTACTGATTTGTTTCACATTTAACTGATTTTTTTGTGTATTGTTTCAATTCCTTTCTTATTTTTTGTTGCTTTTCAAGATTTTATTTTTTTATTTTTTCATTTACTTATTTTTAAGTTTTTATTTAAATTACAATTATTTAACATACAGTGTAATATTGGTTTCAGGTGTACAATGCAGTGATTCAACACTTCCATACAACACAGTTGTTCACAACAGTGCACTCCTTAATCTCCATCACCTATTTAATCCTTCCCCCCACCCCCGTCCCCTCTGGGAACCATCAGTTTGTTGTCTGTAGTTAATACTCTGTTTCTTGGCTTTCCCCTCTCTCTTTTTTTCCCTTTGCTCATTTGTTTTGTTTGTTAAATTCCACATATGAGTGAAATCATATGGTAATTGTCTCTTATTGACGTATTCTGCTTAGCATAATATATTCTAGCTCCATCCACATCATTAAAAATGGTAAGATTCCATTTTTTATGGTTGAATAATATTCCATGTGTATATATACACACATATATACTTGCCATCTTTATCCATCTTATCCAATAAAGATTGCCATCTTTATCCGTCAGTTGATAGATGAAAACACTATCAGTTGATAAGTGAAAATGGACTATTTCCATAATTTGGCTATTGCTGATAATGCTGCTATAAACAGTGGGATGCATGTATCTCTCTGAATTAGCATTTTTTTATTCTTTGGGAAATAGTAGTGTGATTGCTGGATCATAAGGTAGTTATATTTTTAACTTTTGGAGGAAGCTTCACACTGTTTTCCAGCATGGCTTAACCAGGTTGCATTCTAACAAACGGTTCAAGAGGGTTCCCCTTTCTCCACATCCTCAGCAACACCTCTTGTTTCTTGTGTTGATTTTAGTCATTCTCACAGGTGTGAGGTGATAAATTATTATAGTTTTAACTTATACTTGACTGACGAGTGATAGCGAGCATCTTTCATGTGTCTGTTGGCCATCTACACATCTTTGGAAAAATGTCTGTTCATGTCTTCTGCACTTCTTTAATTGGAATACTCCTTTTTTAGAGTGTTTAGTTTTATAACTGCTTTATATATTTTGGATTCTAACCCTTTATCAGATGTGTAATTTGCAAAAATCTTCTCCATTATGTCAGTTGCCTTTTAGTTTTGTTGATTAGTTCCTTCACTGTGCAGAAGCTTTTTATATTGATGTAGTACCAATTATTTTTACTTTTTTACGTTGCCTCCGAAGATATATCTACAAAGAAGTTGCTATGGCTGATGTCAAAGACGTTACTGCTTGTGTTCTCCTCTAGTATTTTGATAGTTTCCTGTCTCAAATTTAGGTCTTCATCCATTTTGAATTGATTTTTGTGTATGGTGTAAGAAAGTCGTCCAGTTTCATTCTTCTGCATGTTGCTGTCCATTTTTCCTAACACCATGTATTAAAGAAACTGTCTTTTTCTATTGGATATTTTTTTTCTGATTTGCCAAAGATTAATTGACTTGTGCATTCATTTCTGGGTTTTCTGTTCTGTTCTATTGATCTATGTGTCTATTTTTGTGCTAGTACCATACTGTTTTATCACCACAGATTTGTAATATAACTTGAAGTCTGGAATTGTGATGCCTCCAGCTTTGCTTTGCTTTTTTAAGGTTGCTTTGGCTTTTTTTAAAAATTTTTTTAAATGTTTATTTATTTTTGAGACAGAGACAGAGCATGAACGGGGAAGGTCAGAGAGAGGGAGACACAGAATCCAAAACAGGCTCCAGGCTCTGAGCTGTCAGCACAGAGCCCGATGCAGGGCTCGAACTCAAGGACCGCGAGATCATGACCTGAGCCAAAGTCGGCCGCCTAACCGACTGAGCCACCCAGGCACCCCGCTTTGGCTTTTTTTTTAATCGTGCTGACAGCATCTGCCTTTTCATTGGAGTATATAGCCCATTTACATTCCAAGTAATTATTGGTAGATATGTATTTATTGCCATTTTATTATTTGTTGTTTCTAGACATTTTGATCTTTTCTTGTCTTTGTCACTTATGGTTTGTCCTTTCCAGTCAAAGAGCCCCCTTTAATATTTCTTGAAGGGTTGATTTAGTGGTCACAAAATCCTTTAGTTTTTGTTTGTCTAGGAAGCTCTTTTTATCTCTCTATTCTGAATTATAGCCTTGCTGGATAGAATATTCTTGGCTGCAGATATTCCCCATTCAGTACTTTGAATATACCATTCCCTTCAGGCTTGTCAAATTTCTGTTGAGAAATTTCCAGATAGCCTTATTGGTTTTGCTTTGTAAGTTAAGGACCTCTTTTGTCTTGCTGCTTTTAAGATTTTTTTCTTTATTGTTATATTTTGCAAATTTAGTTACAATATGTTTTGCTGTTGGCCTGCTTTTGTTGATTTTGATAAGAGTTTTCTGCGCCTTCTGGATCTGGATGCATGTTTCCTTCCCCAGATTAGGGAAGTTTTCAGCTATTTCTTCAAACACACTCTCTGCCAAATTTCCTCTCTGTTATTCTTCTGGTACTCCTATTGCATAAATTTTATTACATTTGATGGAGTCACTAAGTTCCCTAAGTCATTTCTAGTGTGGTGCAATTCTTTCTCTCTTTTGTTCAGCTTTATTATTTTACATTATTTTGTCTTCTAGGTCATTAATTTATTCTTCTGATTGTTCCAGCCTGCTGTTCATTGCATCAAGCCTCTTTCTACTATCATTTCATTCTTATCTCTAATTGACTCTTGTTTTTTAAGTTTATTTATTTTGAGAGAGAGAGAGCACAAGCAGGAGGGGCAGAGAGAGAAAGAGGGAGAGAGAGAGTATCCCAAGCAGGCTCTGCACCAGTGCAGAGCCCAAGGCAGGGCTTGAATTTGCAAACCATGAGATCATGACCTGAGCCAAAACCAAAAGTTGAATGGTTCACTGAGTGAGCCACCCAGGTGCCTCTCTGATTCTTTTTTAACTCTTACTTTTGTGGTAATAATCTCACTGATGTCTTCTATCATTTTCTCAATCCCAGTGTGTGTCCCTATGATTTTTGCTTTAGAATCTCCTTCAGGCATGTTACTTATATGTGTTTTGCTTAGATCTCTGCCCATGGCTTTATCTTGTTCTTTCATTTTGGATAAATTCCTCTGTCTTCATAGTTTAAGTCTCTGCCTTCTTCTCTGTGTTAGAAAAGCTAGTAATGACTTCTGTGTGTCATTTTGTTGAAGTAATTTATAAACTCTAGTTGTGTGTGTGTGTGTGCATGTGCATGTGTGTATTGTGTGGTCTTTGGTATTTTTTATGTCCTATAGAATGTGATCTGTCATATTCCACAGATCATATTTGCATACATAAAGAGATTTTCTTATTTTTTTTAACTCAAATTTTTTTCTCTAATTGCTCTGGCTAGATCTTCCAGTAAAATCTTAAATAACAATGAGACCATGGTCATTCTTGTCTTGTTCCTAATCTTAGGGGCAAAACTTTCATTCTTTCACCATTGGATGTGATGTTATTTGTTGGGTTTTTATGAACATTTTATAAATACAATTTATCATTTTGACAGTTTTCTTTTAGTCCTAGTTATCTGAGTGCTTTATCATGAGAAGCTGTTGGATTTTGCCAACTGATTTTTTTCCCCATTGAGATGATTACATTTTTATTCTAGTAATGTGATACTCACTTATCTTTTAAATATATAATAAATATAAAGTGAATTTACAAGCCAAAATAAAGTAATATTGACTTTTATATTGCTTATGTTTTACATTTATAGGAGATGTTTATTTTTTCCTATGGCTTTGAGTTGCTGTCTAGCGTCTTTTTATGTCTATTTGAAGAACTCTTTTTAGCATTTCTTATAGGGCTGATCTACTAGTGATTTTTTTTCACTTTTGTTTACAAAGCAGGATTCTTGCTGCTTTGAGATTCTCTGTTTTTATCTCCTATTACACTCTTAAGGAAAAAACTTCTTTATAACATGTGGAAGATGTTATTGGGAACACATGACTTTAATTAACCTAATGGCTCTATTGAGTCAAGAACTCAGTGGTTATGGGAAGTATCAAGATATGGCCTGAGGAAGTCAGTTTCCAGAATCAGAGATAGTCATGTTAACTATCTTGGTCATGTTAGTAATTATGGTGTTCATTCAGAATGAATTTCTAAATGAAATTTTTATTGAGCATTCACTATGTATTAGACATGGGTCTAGATGCTAGGGTGGTGATGATGAAACCAGTCATGAACCCTGCTTCCTGGAGGTGAAGTCAGCTAAGCAACAATTATATTAAGAGTTTAAGTGTTAAGGTAGCTCCACATCTAGCTTTTAGGAGCAATTTTCTATTCAGTAGTTAGAGAGGATGGGTTTTATCTCCCAGCTCTGTGAAAAAAGTCTCTATGTGTGTGCATACACACACCTATAGTGAGTGTCGTATGGAAAAGACTGGACAGTGGCACAGAGGTCAACTCATAGGGCTGCAGAGCCTTCTCCATGTGTCCCTAAATTCCATGTTAGCCCTGAACTTGAAGATCTTGGTAGTGTTGTCTTCACATTCTTAGCTCTGTCTACAAAAGCTTTCTTGAATAAGAGTTAACACTCACCTCTGAGTTTCAGTTACAGTTTCCCCATCTGTAAAGTAGGGATAATAATACCTTTTTATTTAAAAAAAAATTTTTTTTGACATTTATTTTTGAGAAACAGAGTGAGACAAAGCGTGAACGGGGGAGGGGCAGAGAGAGTAGGAAACACAGAATCTGAAGCAGGCTCCAGGCTCTGAGCAAGTGGTCAGCACAGAGCCTGATGTGCTCGAGCCCACAAACTGTGAGATCATGACCTGAGCCGAAGTCGGACACTCAACCGACTGAGCCACCCAGGCGCCCCAATAATACCTTTTTAAAAAATAATAATCTGTGAAATTTTATTTAAGGATATAAACAATGTCTGAATAAATTGCAAGGTATTATTGCAATTAATTAACATTAAGTATAAGAATACTTATTGCAATAGTATTCTTATTAGGATGACTTATCATTAAAAAGGTTACTATCCCCAAACTATTTTTTTAAATTTATCTAAATTCAAGTTAACATACAGTGTATTATTGGTTTCAAAGTAGAACCCAGTGATTCATCACTTACATATGAAATCCAGTGCTCATCCCAACAAGTGCTTTCCTTAATACCCATCACCCATTTAACCCATTCCCCACACCCACCTCCCCTCCAGCAACCCTAAGTTTGTTCTCTGTATTTAACAGTCCCTTAGTGTTTGCCTTCCTCCTTGTTTTTATCTTATTTTTCCTTCCCCTCCCCATGTTCATCTGTTGTGTTTTTTAAATTCCACATATGAGTGAAATTATATGATATTTTTCTTACTCTGAGACTTATTTTGCTTAGCATATTACATTCTAGTTCCATCCATGTTGCAAATGGCAAGGTTTCAATCTTTTTGATCAACAATTAGTATTCTATTATGTGTGTATGTGTGTGTATACGCATACCACATCGTCTTTATTTATTCATTAGTTGATGCACATTTGGGGTCTTTATATAATTTGGTTATTGTTGATAGCACTGCTCTAAATATTGGGGTGCATGTGTCCCTTCAAATCAGCACTTTTGTATACTTTAGATAAATACCTTGTAGTGCAATTTCTCGGTCATAAGTAAGTTCTATTTAATTTTTTGAGGAACCTTCATACTGTTTTCCAGAGTGGCTGCACCAGTTTGCATTCCCATCAACAGTGCAGAAGTGTTCCTCTTTGCATTCTTTCCAACTGTTGTTTCCTGAGTTGTTGATTTTAGCCATCTGACAGGTGTCAGATGACATGTCATTGTGCTTTTGATTTATATTTCCCTGATGATGAGTGATGTTGAGCATCTTTTCATGTGTCTGTTAGCCATCTGGATGTCTTCTTTGGAAAAGTGTCTATTCATGTCTTCTGCCCATTTCGTCATTGGATTATTTGTTTTCTGGGTGTTGAGTTTGATAACTTCTTTATAGATTTTGGATAATAATCTTTTCTCCAATATGTTATTTGAAAATATCCTCTCCCATTCCGTTGTTTGCCTTTTAGTTTTGTTGATTGCTTACTTTGCTGTGCAGCAGATTTTATCATGATGAGGTCCTAATAGTTCATTTTTGCTTTTATTTCCCTTGCCTCTGGAGACATGTCTAGTAAGAAGTTGCTGCAGCTGAGGTCAAAGAGGTTTCTGTATGTTTTCTCCTGTAGGATTTGGTGGTTTCCTGTCTCACATTTAGGTCTCATCAATATTGAATTTATTTTGGTGTATGGTGTAAGAAAGCGGTCTGGTTTAATTCTTCTGCATGTCTCTCTCCAGTTTTCCCAGCACCATTTGCTGAAGAGACTTTTTTCTCCCCAGTGGATTCTCTTTCCTGCTCTGTGGCACAATACTTGAGAATATATTTGTGGGTCTGTATCTAGGTTCTCCTTTCTGTTCCATTGTTATGTGCTGTTTTTGTACCAGTGTCTTGATGATTATAGCTTTGTAATACAGCTTAAAGTCAAGAATTGTGAAGCCTCTGGCTTTGTTCTTTTTGAACATTACTTTGACTACTTGGGGTCTTCTCTGGTTCCATACAAATTTTAGGATTGTTTCTTCTCCGTGAAGAACACTGGCGTTATTTTGATAAGGACTGCATTGAATATGTAGATTGCTTTGGGTAGTATCAACATTTTAACAATATACATTTTGCAATCCATGAGCATGGAATGTTTTTTCATTTCCTTGTGTCTTCTCCATTTTTTTTCATAAGCTTTTTATAGTTTTCAGCATACAGATCCCTTACTTCTTTGGTTAGGTTCATTCCTTGGTATTTTATGGGTTTTGGTGCAATTGTAAATGGGGTTGGTTCCTTGCTTTCTCTTTCTGTTGCTTCATTATTCGTGTATAGAAATGCAACAGATTTCTGTACATTGATTTTATATCCTCCAACTTTGTTGATTTCATGTACCAGTTCTAGCAGTTTTTTGGTGGAGTCTTTTGGGTTATCCATACAGAGTATCATGTCATCTGCGAAGAGTGAAAGTTTGACTTCTTCTTTGCCAATTTGTATGCCTTTAATTTCTTTTTCTTGTCTGATTGCTGAGGCTAGGACTTCCAGTACTATGTAAGAACAACAGCGGTAAGACATCCCTGTTGCATTCCCAGCCTTAGGGGATAAAGCTCTCAAATTTTCTCCATTTAGGATGATATTAGCTGTGGGCCTTTCATATATGGCTCGTATGGTGCTGAGGTATGTTCCTTCTATCCAAACTTTCTTGAGGATTTTTATCAAGAAAGGATGCTGTATTTTTTCAAAAGCTTTTCTGCATTTATTGAAAAGATCATATGATTCTTGTCCTTTTTTTTTTTTTATTAATATGGCATATCACATTATTCCTGCAGCCCGGGAATAAATCCCACTTGATCATGGTGAATAATTCTTCTAATGTACTATTGAATTTTATTTGCTAGTATTTTGTTGAGAATTTTTGCCTCCAGGTTAATCAGGGATATTGTCCTGTAATTCTCCTTAAAAATATTAATGTTTATTTATTTTTGAGAGAGAGAAAGAGACAGACAGAGAGAATGAGTGGAGGGAGGGGTAGAGAGAGTTGGAGATACAGAATATGAAGCAGGCTCCAGGCTCTGAGCTGTCAGCACAGAGCCCAACATGGGGCTTGAACCCATGAACTGTGAGATCATGACCTGAGCCAAAGTCGGACGCCCAAACAACTGAACCACCCAGACCCCCCTGTAATTCTCTTTATTAGTGGGGTCTTCTTCTCATTTTGGAACCAAGGTAAAGCTGGATTCATAGAATAAGTTTGGAAGCCTTCCTTCCATTTCTATTTTTTGGAACAATTTGAGAAGAATAGGTATTAACTCTGCTTTATTTTTTAAAAGTTTTTTGTTTATTTTCAATAACAGAGAGAATAATTTTCAATAACAGAGAGAAACAGAGCATGAGTGGGGGAGGGGCAGAGAGAGAGGGAGACACAGAATCTGAAGCAAGCTCCAGGTTCTGAGCTGTCAGCACAGAGCCAGATGTGGGGCTCAAACCCATAAACTATGAGATCATGACCTTAACCAAAGCTGGATGCTTAGCCAACTAAGCCACCCAGACACCCTTGTATTAACTCTTCTTTAAATGTCTGGTAGAATCACCATGGGAAGCCATCTGGCCCAGGACATTTTTTGGGAGAATTTCGAGAACTCATTCAATTTCTTTGCTGGTTATGGGCCTGTTCAAATTTTCCATTCCTTTTTGTTTGAGTTTTGATCTTCCAGATTGTCCAGTTTTTAGCATATCATTTTATAGTATTCCTTTATCATTGTTTGTATTTCTGTGATGTTGCTTTTGATATATCCTCATTCATTCGTGATTTTACCTATTTGGGTACACTCTTTTCTTTTTGATAAGTCTGGCTGAGGGTTTATCAATTTTGTTTATTTTCTCAACAAAACAGCTTTTAGTTTCATTGATCTCTTCCACCATTTTCGTTATTGTTGTTTCTATATCATTTGTTTCTGCTCTAATCTTTATTATTAGCCTTCTTCTGCCGGTTTTAGGCTTTTTTTGTTGCTGCTTTTCTATCTCTTTTTGGTGTAATGGTGTATGTGAGACCTTTCCAGCTCTTGAGATAGGCCTGAATTGCAATGTACTTTCCTCTTAGGACTGCCTTTGCTGCATCTCAAAGCATTTGGACTGTGGTGTTTTCATTTTCATTGGCTTCCATGTAATTTTTTGTTTCGCCTTTAATTTCCTGGTTAATCCATTCATTCTTTAGTAGGATGCTCTTTAACCTCTATGTATTTAAGTGCTTTCCAATTTTTTTCTTGGAGTTGATTTCAAGTTTCACAGCATTGTGATCTGAAAATGCACGGTATGATCTCAATCTTTTTGTACCTGTTAAGGGTTGATTTGTGACACAGTATGTATTTATTCTGGAGAACATTCCACGTGCACTTGAAAGAATGTGTATTCTGTTGTTTTAGAATGAAGTGCTCTGAATGTATCTGTCAAGTCCATCGGGTCCAATGTGTCATTCAAAGTCATTGCTTCCTTGTTGATTTTCTGCTTAGATGATCTGTCCTTGGCTGTAAGTGGAGTATTAAAGAGTCCTACTCTTATTGTGCATTATAATGAGTTTCTTTATGGTTGTGATTAATTGATTTATATTTTTGAGTTCTTCCAAGTTAGGGGAATACATAGTTAAAACTGTTAGTTCCTCTTGATGGATAGACCCCTTAATTATGACATAATGCCCTTCTTCATCTCTTGTTAGAGTCCTTGTTTTAAAATCTAGCTTGTCTAAGTATGGCTACTAGGCTTTCTTTTGATGTCCATTAGCATGATAGATGGTTTCCCACACCCTCACTTTCAATATGTGTCCTTTGGTCTAAAATGAGTCTCTTACAGTCAGCATATAAATGGATCTTGTTTTTTTTTTTTAATATAAATTCTGTTACCTTATGTCTTTTTATTGGACCATTTAGTCCATTTACATTTAAAGTGATTGTTGAAAGATATACACTTAGAACCATGGTGTTATTTGTTGGTTTGGTGTTTCTGGTTATGTCCTGGTCCTTTGTAGTCTTTGCTTCTTTGGTCTTTTTTTTCTGCCCTCAAAAAGTCACACTTAAAATTTCCTGCAGAGCTTGTTTAGCGGTGAGGAACTCCTTTAGTATTTTTTGTATTGGAAAAACTTTATCTCTCCTTCTATTCTGAATTACAACCTTGAAGGATAAAGGATTTCTGGCTGCATATTTTTCCTACTCAGCACATTGAATACTTTCTGCTACTCCCTTCTGGCCTGCCAAGGTTCGGTGGACAGATCCACTACTAACCATATGTGTCTACCCTTGAAGGTTAAAGACCTTTGTCCCTAGATGTTTTCAGAATTCTGTCTTTATCCTTGTATTTTGCAATTTTCACTATGATATGTTGTGGTATTGTCCTGTTTTGTTGATCTTGAAAGGAGTTCTCTGTGCTTCCTGGACTTGGATGCCTGTTTCCTTCCCCAGATTATGGAAGTTCTCAGCTAAAATTTGTTCAAATAAGCCTCTTGCCCTTTTTTCTCACTCTTCTTCTGGGGCTCTAGGATATGGACATTTTTCATTTCATGGAATCACATAGTTCTCTAAATCTCCCCTCATGATCTAGTAATTTCCTTTTCTTCTTTTATTCAGCTTCATTATTTTCCTTAATTTTATCTTCTATTTTTATATCCTCTCCTCTGTTTATTTTGCATCTCAGTTATAGCATTTTTTAAATTCATCCTGACTAGTTCTGAGGCCTATGATCTCTGTTCAAGGGTGTCTCTGGTTCCCTCTGCTTTTTTCAAGACCAGCTAGTAGTCTTATTACTGTTGTTCTAAATTCTTATTCAGATATATTGTTTAGATCTGTTTTGAGCAAGTCCTTAGCTGTGATTTCTTCTTGACCTTCCTTTTAGGGAAATTCCTCTACCTTGTCATTTTGGGTAAATTTCTGTCTTTTGCATATTTTAAAGGTTGTTATGTTTCCTGAACCTGAGAGTACTGCTATGTTAAAAAGGGGTCATACACTCTCTAGGGCTTGATACTCCAGGAAGTATTTCTGGTGTATGCTGTGTGCACTCTGCTGTTGCATTTTGACTTCTCTTTCCCACTGGTCAATCCCTGAAACTTCTTCCCTGTTTGCAGTTGTGGAGTATTTGGACCTTTTACTAGGTGTCCTTTGATTTTTTTGTTGAAGTAATCCTGGAAACAAAGGCATGGGGTGGGGGGGGCTGATCCCATAAAAGAAAAAGAGGAAGGGAACAAAGAAAAGCCAAACAGGGAATCAAGAAATTTTAAGGTAGATTCCAAGGAAAAAGAAGGTTAAAAAAAACACAGAAGAAAAAAGAAGGAAAAAGAAAATTAAAAAAATACTTGATACAAAAAAAAGATAAAGGGAGATGATGAAAAACAAATCAGAAACTATAAGCCTGATTCCAAAAGAAAAAAAAGAAGGAAGGATAAAGGAAAAAAGTTGTCTGTTGGTGCCTGGGGGCTGGTGGCTGTGCTGGTCTGGAAAAGAGGCCAGTGGTGTTGGCTCAGGGTTAGTCTTATCCCAGTAAACAGTTGCCAGGCATAGAGGGTCAGGGTTTGGTGTTAGTGGGTCTCACCTCCACAGGGGACTCCTGAGTTGCTCTCTGAAGTTCCACTGTGTTGGTGTTGGGGGGAAAATGGCGCCACTACGATCTCTCATCCCTGTACCAGGGATCTCAACTGCTGATATTTAGGAAGCCCATAAGCTTGCCCTGCACCAACCACAAGTACCCTGCACCTTCTCCCTGGCACATGGCTAGGATTCAAAACCCAAAGTCTTAAAAGACCTGGCATGGCACAGATCCACTCCCTTTCTCCAGAGTAGAGTTTCTCTATCTTGCAGATGAAAGTCTTTGGGCTGGGACCTGCAGTATCTTTTGTCCTTGGGGAGGCAATAAGCCTTCTTCCCAAAGCACTCAAGGACGAAGACCATTCTTTCCCAGTGCACTCTGGAGATCACTACACCATGCTATGCACTCCAGGGCCAGTTCCCTCCTCCACAGTAGCATGCTCCACAGCTCCACTCTGGAGAGGGTCACACACTTCCAAAACTTCAGAATTCGATTTCCAAAGATGTTTGCAAAAAAAGAACTGGGACACTAAGTCCATGTCTAGGGAGGTTTTCCTCTTGTGCTAACTGGATGCCATACTATCTCAACTCCACTCTCTTTCTCTCCCTTTTGTCTCTCTATAGAAGCAGCTCCCTCCCTCTGTGGCTCCACCATTTTCTCTCCCCCAACTCATATCCATGTACTTCACACCTGCCAAGCTGTCTTCCTCCAACTGTGCAGATCCTTCTGCCGCTCCACAGATCAACATCCTGGGTGTTCCTGTATCTGACCTCAATAAAGCTGTTTGAAGAATGTGGGAATCCCAGGATATCCCTACTTCTAATAATGTCTTTCTCACAGTGTTGTTGGGATGATTAAAGCAAATAAATATGTGACCTGTGTTATGTGTTCAATAAGTGGTGACTTTGATGATAAACTCAGGCTCCTCCAAGACAAGGCAAGGGTAAATAACCAAGTGCTTATATTCCCCAGTCAGTGAATAAACCAGTAGGTGGCTTTGGGATTTTAATGGAGAGTCCATTCTCTCAAGGAATTAGTGAAACTCCCTCACCACAAATTGGTTAAAATTGGCATAAATGGACATGAAACACATTAGAATAGGGCATTACCAGCCATGACAGGCTGTGTGCCTGCTTATATCCCACTTTACGCAGATCAAGCAGGAGGGGATATTCCTCCAGCTGCATCTTTTCAGCCTTTGAACTCACACCCTTCCAGTGCTTGCAGAGGGGATGTGGTCTCTCTGCGCAGCTCACTTTCTGCTTCTTCAGGAGCAGAAGGAAATAGCAAGTCCTGAGTCCTGCTTCTAAGAACCTCACTTGTCTCCCATTTATATTCAATTATCGGTGATGTGTGATGCATTCATAAAAGATGCTTGCCCCAGACTTTCAGAGGGTTAAAGCAGGTTTCTTTTAATATTCAAAGGAGTAATCAAGTGGAGGAAAGGAAAATCTGGTGGAAGGTAGGCCCACTTCTTTGGGCCAAATATAAATGGTTGGACTAATTGCTATCTTTGAATCTCCAGGATGTCTTCTTCCCATTGTGTGGGTGACCAAGGACCAGAGGGTATGTGAAGGGCATGCTGCCCTCCTCCATTGGGTGACTGGGCAGCTAGACAGAAGTCTATGTATTTACACTGGCCCAGGGCCTTGATGTGGCAGTGGTGAGTGGCTAAGACCTCCATGGACTGAGTTGAATCCAGGGGGTTCAGTCTCTGTGGGAGTGCAAATCAGACATCTTGTAGCAGCAGATGAGCAACAGCCTCATGGCCTCACCGGCCTCCAGGGACTTTAGTCACTAATTCAAGCCCAAGCTACTGCTAAGACAACCAACTCTATGGCTCACCTTCTGCTTTCTTCCCCAATGATTACAGGCTTGGTTTGAAATGGTATGGAACAAGCACAGCAGTCATGTATTAGAACCCCAAGAGTGTGGTGGTAGGGAGGGTATCAACTCCAAGAGTTTTTCTCTTATATGACCTGGTTTCTCTGATTCAGGACCTCCCAGGTGACAGAAAGCCCATGGAGTGCTTGCCCACCTGGTCCAACCCCTGCTCTGTGTTAGCCTGGGAAATCAGAGGCACTATCTCAGTGTCCATCTCTGGATCCTAGAAGCCATAGGGAACATTGCCCTTCACAGTAATAGCCTCAAAAGACTTTTCCACTTATCCAAATGACTAGTTGGGAGCAGGTGTTAGCAAGGGCTCAGATCAGCTGATGCAGCAGCACTGCCTCCCTCCAGATAAGGAATTTGGTGGGGAGGGGAGAACACAGGTGCTGAGGGCTGTACAGACCATGGTCTGTCATGGAGTTTTTGAGATGAGAAGCAGGTTGTGACAATAGAAAAGGAAGTCCAATATAAGCTTGGTAGATGCAGAACAGACAAGACAGGTGAGGGAGCCAACTCTGACCCATAGGGAGGGAAGGAGGGAGGAGGGATTAAGTTTCATAAAAACCAGATGTTTAGCTGAGGCTTTCCCTGGCAGTTAAGATAAAAGCCCTCACAAAACCAGTCAGCAATGACTTCCTGGTCTCATCTTAGAAAGCCAATAAATTAGAGACCTCTACTATCTGAGGGTGAGGACCACATTGAAATAATAAATGACCTCTCCTGCTCTTAAAAATTTGTAGATAGCTTGAAGAGAGGCCAGACTGTCTCAGCAGAGGTCAAGTTTGGTGTCAAGCTAACAAGCCAGGACTGGATTTCAGCCAGGAACTCTGAGCTCAGATCTTGAGTCCTGGTCTCTAGTACTGTCATTACCACTAACATTTATTTTTTTTAAATTAATTAGTTAGTTTTGATAGAGAGAGAAGGAGGGGAAGAGAGATGGAGAAAGAATCTTAAGCTGGCTCCATGCTGTCAGTGAAGAGCCTGACTCAGGGCTTCAATCCCTGAACCAAGAGATCAAGACCTGATCCAAATTCGAGATGTTTAACCAACTGAACTACCCAGGAGGCCCTCTGCCACTAACATTTAGACCACTCACCTCCTATAGGCCTCAGTTTCTTCACCTGTGAAATGTCTTAATATAATGACTCATCAAAATGTACACTTTTGAAACTGCAAAGGGCAAAGCTGATATAACACATTTCTGTAGTTAGCTGGTTTTAGATCTGACAGCCTGGGATATCAGATGGAGAAAGCTCCTCTTTCTGAGTGAAGCATGTGGAGGTGGAGGATGATAAAAAGGTACTTAAGTGTTGGCTCTGGGTGACAGATGTTGGGGCTCCCTGGTACTATTGCCTGCCCTACCTCAGAGGACATGTGTTGGGCTCAGGTGTCACTGCTTGAATCAGTGAAAAAATCTGGGGAGATCCCATGCCCTGTTCCTATAGCTATCTCACCTGGGGAGAATAACTTTAGAAGCTGGTCTCAGACAAATGAAAGAACCTGCCTTAGGTGTCGCATCTCTTATGCAAAAAAGTCTTATTTCCCTCTATACTCTTCTTTTTCATGTTTGGTCATAAGCAGAGCTTCTCAAAGAGTTTCTTTGATGCATTGGAATAATAAATATTGTTAAAATGTCAATACTACTCAAAGCAATCTACACATGGTATTGGCACAAAAGCAGACACATAGACCAATGGAATAGAATAGAGACTCCAGAATTGGACCCACAAAAGTATGGCCAACTAATCTTTGACAAAGAAGGAAAGAAAATACAATGGAAAAAATACAGTCTCTTTAGCAAATGGTGCTGGGAGAACTGGACAGCAACATGCATAAGAATGAAACACTTTTTTACACCATACACAAAAATAAACTCAATATGGATTAAAGAGCTAAATGTGAGACAGGAAACCATCAAAACCCTAGAGGAGAAAGCAGACAACAACCACTTTGACCTCAGCCACAGAAATTTCTTGTGTTAAGAACACATCTCCAAAGACAAGGGAATTAAAAGCAAAAATGAACTATTGGGAACTCACCAAGATAAAAGTCTTCTGCACTGCAAAGGAAACAATCAACAAAACAAAAAGGCAACTGATGGAATGAGAATGACATATCGGATAAAGGGTTAGTATCTAAAATCTGTAAAGAATGTACCAAACTCAACACCCAAAAAACAACTAATCCAGTGAAGAAATGGGCAGAAGACATGAATAGACACTTTTCCAAAGAAGACATCCAGATAGCCAACAAACACATGAAAAGTTGCTAAAAGTCACTCATCATCAGGGAAATATAAAGTCATTCTGTGATACCACCTCACACTGGTCAGAGTGGCTAAAATGAACAAATCAGGAAACTACAGATACTGGTGAGGATGTGGAGAAATGGGAAACATCTTGCACTGTTGATGGGAATGCAAACTGGTGCAGCTGCTCTGGAAAACAGTGTGGAGGTTCCTCAAAAATTAAAAATACAACTACCCTACAATCCAGCAATAGCACTACTAGGAATTTAGCCAAGGGATACAGGAGTGCTAATGCATAGGTGCATGTCCAATGTTTATAGCAGCACTTTCAACAATAGCCAAATTATGGAAAGAGTTTAAATGTCCATCAACTGATGAATGGATAAAGATGTGGTTTATATATACAATGGAATACTACTTGGCAATGAGAAAGAATGAAATCATGCCATTTGCAGCAACGTGGATGGAACTGGAAGGTATTATGCTGAGTGAAACAAGTCAGTCAGAGAAGGACAGATATCATATGAGTAAAAACTCATATGTTGCTCTTGAGAAACTTAACAGAAGACCATGGCGGAAGGTAAGGGGGGAAACAATTACAAACAGAGAGGGAGGGAGGCAAACCATAAGACTCTTAAATACAGAGAACAAACTAAGAAAGGATGGGGTGGTGAGGGAGAGGGAAATGGGTGGTGGGCATTGAGGAGGGCACTTGTTGGGATGAGCACTGGATGTAGTATGTAAGCCAATTTGACAATAAATTATATCATAAAAATAAAAAAAATAAAATAAGTATGCATTTAATAATCACTTTAATATAAAAAATAAAATGCATTCTCAAGAAAAAAGTTTCTTTGAAAATTTGATTAATTATGGTATAATTGGCATGCAATAAACACCTATTTATAGTGTAAAATTTGATAAATTTTAAAATATGTATGCACCTGTAAAAAGTCAACACAATCAAGATAGTAAATATATCCATCACCTCCCAAAGTGCCCTTGTTACCCCCTCCTCCTGTTTCTCTCACCATCTCCAGGCAACGACTTTCTTGCTTAACGTCATTATAGATTAGTTTGCATTTTCTAGAATTTTATGCACATAGAATCATACAGTATGATGGTCTGGGTTCTTTTACTCAGCATAATTATTTTGAAATTTACTCATGTTTTATATACCTCAGAGTATTCTATTGTATGACATATACATTTTTTTTTATCCTTTCTCCTGTTGGTGGAATTTGGGATGCTTGCAGGTGTTGGTCGTTACAGATAAAACTGTTGTGAACATTCACGTACATGTGCTTTTGTCTGCAGTAAATGCTTACCAGGGGGATATGTGGGTCATGTGGTAGATACATGTTTCACTTTTTAATAACTGCTTTCCAAAGTGGTTGTACATTCCTACCAGCATTGTATGAGAGTTCCAGTTCCTCCACATAGTTGTCAACACTTGATATGGTAAATCTTTTTAATTTTAGGCATTCTAATACCTGTTTATTAGGATCTCATTTTAGTTTTAAATTGTATTTCCTTAATTAAAAATGGTATTGAACAACTTTTCATGTTCTTATTTGGAACCCATACATCTTCTTTCTTGAGCTGTTTTTCAAATCTTTTGCTTATTTCTTGAACTGTTTTATGATTCTTTGGTTTAATTTTACCTACCATAAATTTCACAATTTTAAAATGGTTTTAGGGAGAGGGGAGGGGGCCGATACGGCAGAGAAGTAGGGGGATCCATACTTCCCACATCTCTCAAACAAAGAAGTGCAGAGGCCAAAGGACTTTGAATTCCAGAGCCTTAGAGGAAAAGAGACTGAGTCTACCAGGAAGAAAATGGGAAAACTGGAGAAAAGATTGGTGTGTGATTGCAAACTGGGGGAAATAAAAAATGCCATGTGGGCATGGGGGAGGAGGGACTCCCTTCTGCGGAGAGACAAAGGGAAGAGGAAGAGCAGCTAGGGAAGTGTAGGACTGGATCTGGACAGGAGAAAGACCTCAGACTGAGACTGAGACAGATCCTATCTCTGCGGGGCTCTAACTGGGGCTGGTTTCTTGTTCATGGACCTGGGGAGGAGGGGAGCCACCCCTGGGTGCAGTGGTAGGTCAGGGGCACAGTCTGCAGTTGGAGAAAGTGGTTCTCTCCCTGGAGGGCTGCACAATAGTACAAAGCCTGCCTGAGTCTGCCACCCTGGGGCTCAGTGGCTGGGCCGAGGGTGCAGTCTGCGGTAAGAGAAGGTGGCCCTCTACCTGGAGTGCTGTGGGAAAAGACAAAGCCTGCCTGTATCTGCCACCCCAGGGGCCTGGGGGTGAGGTCGGTGGCACAGTCTACAGTAGGGGAAAGCGGCCCCCTCCCTGGAATGCTGTGGGAAAACACAAAGCCTGCGTGTGTCTGCCTATGTCCACCACCCATGGGGTGCAGTGGCGATGGCAGCAGTGCAGTCTGCAGTAGGAGAATGCAGTCCTCCCTGAAGTGCAGTGGCACAGACAAAGCAAGCCAGGACCACATATTGGGCTGCACTGAGAAGTGCTTCCCCAGTGCCAAAGCACCTGGAGCGGGACTTTGAATTCCTAGCCAAGCACAGGGTCAGGGGAGTTAGTAGAGCGAGGAGGACTGCCTGGAACAGTGAGGACGACTCAAATGGAATCCACTGGGTTCAGCTTCGTGGAGAAGAGACTGGGGAATCACCATTTCCCCCCCACCCCACCACCAAGGCAGGACCTCAAGGATCAACCCCCCAGAGCCCATAGTGGAGATGGGTCCAGACTATATCATACCGTGCCCCTTTGCACTGGGTAACTGTGTAGCTAGCAGAGCAGGACAGACTCTGCTGACAGCTTCTCCAGACAAGTGCTGCAGCATTTCCTGGATTAACTCTAGGTCAATTCTGGATATATAGATATATTCTTTCCCCCATTTCTCCTCCTTATCTCTTCCCTCCCCTAGTCTGGTTACTCTGGTTATTGGTCTGTCTAAACAGACATATTTAATCCATTGTCTTGATACATGTTCTACACCTCCTTCCTTACACTTCTTTCTCTTACTCTGGAATAATCAAGCCATATAGTTTCTCTGTCTGGGTAACTTTATCTTCATTTTGTTTTCCCCAGCTCCTTCTTTATTTTCCTCTATCTCTCTCTCTGGATTAAACCTTTTAGTCTCTCTGTTTAGTTAATGTTTATTCTTTTCTTTTTCTCCACTCCTGTCATTTCTCTCTTTGTGCTTTTCCTTCAGCACTGCCTCTACCCTCTTCTTTACTTGTAGTCGGTGTTTTTGAGTTTTTTTTTTTAGTCTTTAGTTTTTTTTTGTTTTTGTTTATTTGCTTGTGTGTTTGCATGTTTTTGTCTCCTGTTTGTTCATCTGTTTTCCTTTACAGGGCTAATCCAAGGAATAAATCAAAGCACACCTGGTGGAGGGTCCAAAATATCACTATAAGTAGGGTCATAAAATAACCAAACTCACAACAGACAGCAAGTAACAATCTCTGAAAAAACACCTCCTAAAGGGCCTGGCACTGGACAGTGTATGAACCTCCTTTAATATAGCAGTGCTCATAGGTGTGGAATACACAAGCTTTTAAGGCACATAAGGGACAGAAAACTAGCCAAAATGACAAAACGGAAGAAGTCTCCTCAAAAGAAATTCCAGGAAGTAGCAACATCTAACGAATTGATCAAAAACAATTGGTTTACCAATTGGTTGGTTATAACTGAACAAGAATTTAGAATAATAGTCAAATAAAATTAATTTGCTGGGCTTGAAAAAAGCATAGAGGACAGCAGAGAATCTATTGCTAGAGAGGTCAAGGGAATAAACAATAGTCATGATGAATTAAAAAATGCTATAAATGAGGTGCAAAATAAAATGGAGGTGGCCACACCATGAATTGAAGAGGCAGAGGGGAGAATAGGTGAATTAGAAGATGAAATTATGGAAAAAGAGGAAGCTGAGAAAAAGATAAAAATTCAGGAGTACGAGGGGGAGAATGAAAGAACTAAGTGATGCAACCAAGCAGAACAATATCCATATCATAGGATTTCCAGAAGAAGAGAGAGAGAAAAGGGCTGAAGGTGTACTTGAACAAAACATAGCTGAGAACTTCCCCGACCCGGGGAAGGAAAAAGGCATTGAAATCCAAGAGGCACAGAGAACTCCCTTCAGACATAACCTGAATCGATCTTCTGCATGACATATCATAGTGAATCACTACAAGCATGAAAACTACAGACATCACGACTCTAAACCCATGTCTTTCAATAATGACACTGAATGTAAATGGACTAAATGCTCCAACCAAAATACATAAGGTATGAGCATGGGTAAAAAAATAAGACCCATCTATTTTCTGTCTACAAGAGACTCATTTTAGAACTGAGGACACCTTCAGATTGAAAGTGAGGGGATGGAGAACTATTTATCATGCTACTGGAAGTCAAAAGAAAGCTGGAGTAGCCATACTTATACCATACTTATATCAGACAAACTAGACTTTAAATTAAAGGCTGTAACAAGAGATGAAGAAGGGCATTATATAATAATTACAGGGTCTATCCATCAGGAAGAGCTAACAATTATAAATGTCTATGCGCCGAATACAGGAGCCCCCAAATATATAAAACAATTAATCACAAACATAAGCAACCTATTGATAAGAGTGTGGTAATTGCAGGGGACTTTAACACTCCACTTACAGAAATGGATAGATCATCTAGACACATGGTCAATGAAGAAACAAGGGCCCTGAATGATACATTGGATCCGATGGACTTGACAGATATATTTAGAACTCTGCATCCCAAAGCAACAGAATATACTTTCTTCTCGAGTGCACATGGAAAATTCTCCAAGATCTGGGGCGCCTGGGTGGCGCAGTCGGTTAAGCGTCCGACTTCAGCCAGGTCACGATCTCGTGGTCCGTGAGTTCGAGCCCCGCGTCAGGCTCTGGGCTGATGGCTCGGAGCCTGGAGCCTGTTTCCGGTTCTGTGTCTCCCTCTCTCTCTGCCCCTCCCCCGTTCATGCTCTGTCTCTCTCTGTCCCAAAAATAAATTAAAAAAAAACGTTGAAAAAAAAAATTTTTAAATAAAAAAATAAAAAATAAATAAAAAAATTAAAAAAAAAGAAAATTCTCCAAGATAGATCACATGCTGGGTCATAAAACAGCCCTTAATAAGTACAAAATAATTAATACCACGTACACTTTCAGACCACAATGCTATGAAACTTGAAATCAACCACAGGTTGATTCTCAAACCAGAGAGAGACCCAGCAAGAAAAGAGAACTACAGGCCAATAACCCTGATGAATATGGATGCAAAAATTCTCTGATTGCTGATGCTAGAACTTCCAGCACTATATTGAACAACAGCAGTGACAGTGGGCATCCCTGTCGTGTTCCTGATCTCAGGGAAAAAGCTCTCAGTTTTTCCCCGTTGAGGATGATGTTAGCTGTGGGCTTTTCATAAATGGCCTTTATGATCTTTAAGTATGTTCCTTCTATCCTGACTTTCTCAAGGGTTTTTATTAAGAAAGGGTGCTGGATTTTGTCAAAGGCCTTTTCTGCATCGATTGACAGGATCATATGGTTCTTCTCTTTTTTTTTGTTAATGTGATGTATCACGTTGATCGATTTGCGAATGTTGAACCAGCCCTGCATCCCAGGAATGAATCCCACTTGATCATGGTGAATAATTCTTTTTATATGCTGTTGAATTCGATTTGCTAGTATCTTATTGAGAATTTTTGCATCCATATTCATCAGGGATACTGGCCTGTAGTTCTCTTTTTTTACTGGGTCTCTGTCTGGTTTCAGAATCAAAGTAATACTGGCTTCATAGAATGAGTCTGGAAGTTTTCCTTCCCTTTCTATTTCTTGGAATAACTTGAGAAGGATAGGTATTATCTCTGCTTTAAACGTCTGGTAGAACTCCCCTGGGAAGCCATCTGGTCCTGGACTCTTATTTGTTGGGAGATTTTTGATAACCGATTCAATTTCTTCGCTGGTTATGGGTCTGTTCAAGCTTTCTATTTCCTCCTGATTGAGTTTTGGAAGAGTGTGGGTGTTTAGGAATTTGTCCATTTCTTCCAGGTTGTCCAATTTGCTGGCATATAATTTTTCATCGTATTCCCTGATAATTGTTTGTATCTCTGAGGGATTGGTTGTAATCATTCCATTTTCATTCATGATTTTATCTATTTGGGTCATCTCCCTTTTCTTTTTGAGAAGCCTGGCTAGAGGTTTGTCAATTTTGTTTATTTTTTCAAAAAACCAACTCTTGGTTTCGTTAATCTGCTCTACAGTTTTTTTAGATTCTATATTGTTTATTTCTGCTCTGATCTTTATTATTTCTCTTCTTCTGCTGGGTTTAGGCTGCCTTTGCTGTTCTGCTTCTATTTCCTTTAGGTGTGCTGTGAGATTTTGTATTTGGGATTTTTCTTGTTTCTTGAGATAGGCCTGGATTGCAATGTATTTTCCTCTCAGGACTGCCTTTGCTGCGTCCCAAAGCGTTTGGATTGTTGTATTTTCATTTTCGTTTGTTTCCATATATATTTTAATTTCTTCTCTAATTGCCTGGTTGACCCACTCATTCGTTAGTAGGGTGTTCTTTAACCTCCATGCTTTTGGAGGTTTTCCAGACTTTTTCCTGTGGTTGATTTCAAGCTTCATAGCATTGTGGTCTGAAAGTATGCATGGTATAATTTCAATTCTTGTAAACTTATGAAGGGCTGTTTTGTGACCCAGTATATGATCTATCTTGGAGAATGTTCCATGTGCACTCGAGAAGAAAGTATATTCTGTTGCTTTGGGATGCAGAGTTCTAAATATATCTGTCAAGTCCATCGGATCCAATGTATCATTCAGGGCCCTTGTTTCTTTATTGACTGTGTGTCTAGATGATCTATCCATTTCTGTAAGTGGGGTGTTAAAGTCCCCTGCAATGACCACATTCTTATCAATAAGGTTGCTTATGTTTATGAGTAATTGTTTTATATATCTGGGGGCTCGGGTATTTGGCGCATAGACATTTATAATAGTTAGCTCTTCCTGATGGATAGACCCTGTGATTATTATATAATGCCCTTCTTCATCTCTTGTTACAGCCTTTAATTTAAAGTCTAGTTTGTCTGATATAAGTATGGCTACTCCAGCTTTCTTTTGGCTTCCAGGAGCATGATAAATAGTTCTCCATCCCCTCACTCTCAATCTAAAGGTGTCCTCAGATCTAAAATGAGTCTCTTGTAGACAGCAAATAGATGGGTCTTGTTTTTTTATCCATTCTGATACCCTATGTCTTTTGGTTGGTGCATTTAATCCATTTACATTCAGTGTTATTATAGAAAGGTATGGGTTTAGAGTCATTGTGATGTCTGTATGTTTTATGTTTGTAGTGATGTCTCTGGTACTTTGTCTCACAGGATCCCCCTTAGGATCTCTTGTAGGGCTGGTTTCGTGGTGACAAATTCCTTCAGTTTTTGTTTGTTTGGGAAGACCTTTATCTCTCCTTCTATTCTAAATGACAGACTTGCTGGATAAAGGATTCTCGGCTGCATATTTTTTCTGTTTAGCACACTGAAGATATCGTGCCAAGCCTTTCTGGCCTGCCAAGTTTCAAAGGAGAGATCCGTCACGAGTCTTATAGGTCTCCCTTTATATGTGAGGGCACGTTTATCCCTTGCTGCTTTCAGAATTTTCTCTTTATCCTTGTATTTTGCCAGTTTCACTATGATATGTCGTGCAGAAGATCGATTCAAGTTACGTCTGAAGGGAGTTCTCTGTGCCTCTTGGATTTCAATGCCTTTTTCCTTCCCCAGTTCAGGGAAGTTCTCAGCTATAATTTCTTCAAGTACCCCTTCAGCACCTTTCCCTCTCTCTTCCTCCTCTGGGATACCAATTATGCGTATATTATTTCTTTTTAGTGTATCACTTAGTTCTCTAATTTTCCCCTCATACTCCTGGATTTTTTTATCTCTCTTTCTTTCAGCTTCCTCTTTCTCCATAACTTTATCTTCTAGTTCACCTATTCTCTCCTCTGCCTCTTCAAGCCGAGCCATTGTGGTTTCCATTTTGTTTTGCATGTCGTTTAAAGCGTTTTTCAACTCCTCGTGACTGTTCCTTAGTCCCTCGATCTTTATGGCAAGAGATTCTCTGCTGTCCTGTATACTGTTTTCAAGCCCAGCGATTAATTTTATGACTATTATACTAAATTCACTTTCTGTTATATTATTTAAATCCTTTTTGATCAGTTCATTAGCTGTTGTTATTTCCTGGAGATTCTTCTGAGGGGAATTCTTCCGTTTGGTCATTTTGGAGAGTCCCTGGCGTGGTGAGGACCTGCAGTGCACTTCCCCTGTGCTGTGGTGTATAACTGGAGTTAGTGGGCGGGGCTGCAGTCCGACCCGATGCCTGCCCCCAGCCCACTGCTGGGGCCACAGTCAGACTGGTGTGTGCCTTCTCTTCCCCTCTCCTAGGGGCGGGATTCACTGTGGGGTGGCGTGGCCGGTCTGGGCTACTTGCACACTGCCAGGCTTGTGGTGCTGGGGATCTCGCGTATTAGCTGGGGTGGGTAGGCAAGGTGCACGGGGGCTGGAGGGGCAGGCTTAGCTCGCTTCTCCTTAGGTGATCCACTTCAGGAGGAGCCCTGTGGCAGCGGGAGGGAGTCAGATCCGCTGCCGGAGGTTTGGCTCCGCAGAAGCACAGAGTTGGGTGTTTGCGCGGAGCGAGCAAGTTGCCTGGCAGGAACTGGTTCCCTTTGGGATTTTGGCTGGGGGATGGGCGGGGGAGATGGCGCTGGCGCCTTTGTTCCCCGCCAAGCTGAGCTCTGCCGTCCGGGGGCTCAGCAGCTCTCCCTCCCTTTGTCCTCCAGCCTTCCCGCTTTCCGAGCAGAGCTGTTAACTTATGACCTCCCAGACGCTAAGTCGCGCTTGCTGTCGGAACACAGTCTGTCCGGCCCCTCCGCTTTTGCCAGCCAGACTCGGGGACTCTGCTTGGCCGGCGAGCCGCCCCTCCGCCCCGGCTCCCTCCCGCCAGTCCGTGGAGTGCGCACCGCCTCGCCGCCCTTCCTACCCTCTTCCGTGGGCCTCTAGTCTGCGCTTGACTCCTGAGACTCCCTTCTGCTAATCCTCTGGTGGTTTTCTGGGTTCTTTAGGCAGGTGTAGGTGGAATCTAAGTGATCGGCCGGACGCGCTGTGAGCCCCGCGTCCTCCTACGCCGCCATCTTCTGGATGCAAAAATTCTCAACAAGATACTAGCAAATTGAATTCAACAGCATATAAAAAGAATTATTCACCATGATCAAGTGAGATTCATTCCTGGGCTGCAGGGCTGGTTCAATATTGACAAATCAATCAATGTGATACATCACATCAATAAAAGAAAAGAACCATATGATCCTGTCAATTGATGGAGAAAAGCCTTTGACAAAATTCAGCATCCTTTCTTAATATAAACCCTCAAGAAAGTCAGGATAGAAGGAACATAAACATCATAAAAGCCATTTATGAAAAGCCCACAGCGAATATCATCCTCAATGTGGAAAAACTGAGAGCTTTCCCCCTGAGATCAGGAACACGACAGGGATGTCCACTCTCACCAATGTTGTTTAACATAGTGTTGGAAGTACTAGCATCAGCATTCACACAACAAAAGGAAATCAAAGGAATCCAAATTGGCAAATATGAAGCCAACCTTTCACTTTTTGCAGACGACATGATATTATACATGGAAAACCCAATAGACTCCACCAAAAGTCTGCTAGAACTGATACATGAATTCAGTAAAGTCTCAGGATACAAAGTCAATGTACAAAAATCAGTGCATTCTTATACACTAATAATGAAGCAAGAGAAAGACAAATAAAGAAACTGATCCCATTCACTACACCAAGAGCCATAAAATTCCTAGGAATAAACCTAACCAAAGATGTAAAAGATCTGTATGCTGAAAACATAGAAAGCTTATGAAAGAAATTGAAGAAGATGCAAAGAAATGGAAAAACATTCCATGCTCATGGATTGGAAGAATAAATACTGTTAAAATGTCAATACTACCCAAAGCTATCTACACATTCAATGCCATCCCAATCAAAATTGTACCAGCATTCTTCTCCAACTAGAACAAGCAATCCTAAAATTTGTATGGAAACCACAAAAGACCCCAAATAGCCAAAGTAATATTGAAGAAGACCAAAGCGGGAGGCATCACAATCCCAGACGTTAGCCTCTAGTACAAATCTGTAACCATCAAGACAGCAAGGTATGGACACAAAAACAGACACATAGACCAATGCAATAGAATAGAGACTCCAGAATTGGACCCACAAAAGTGTGGCCAACTAATCTTTGACAAAGCAGGAAAGAACATCCAATGGAAAAAAGACAGTCTTTTTAACAAATGGTGCTTGGAGAACTGGACAGCAACATGCATAAGAATGAAACTAGTCCACTTTCTCACACCATTCACAAAAATAAACTCAAAATGGATAAAGGACCTGAATGTGAGACAGGAAACCATCAAGACCCTAGAGGAGAAAGCAGGAAAAACCTCTATGACCTCAGCTGCAGCAATTTCTTACTTGACACATCTCCAAAGACAAGGAATTAAAAGCAAAAATGAACAATTGGGACCTCATGAAGATAAAAAGCTTCTGCACTGCAAAGGAGACAATCAACAAAACTAAAAGGCAACCGACGGAATGGGAAAAGATATTTGTAAATGACATATCAGACAAAGGGCTAGTATCCAAAATCTATAAAGAACTCACCAAACTCCACACCTGAAAAACAAATAATCCAGTGAGGAATTGGGCAGAAAACTTGAATAGACACTTCCCCGAAGAAGACATCCAGGTGGCCAACAGGCACATGAAAAGATGCTCAATGTCACTCCTCATCAAGAAGTACAAATCAAAATCATACTCAGACACCATCTCATGCCAGTCAGAGTGGCTAAAATGAACAAATCAGGAGACTATAGATGCTGGCGAGGATGTGGAGAAATAGGAACCCTCTTGCATTGTTGGTGGGAATGCACACTGGTCCACCTGCTCTGGAAAACAGTGTGGAGGTTCCTCAAAAAATTAAAAATAGATCTACCTTATGACCCAGCAATAGCATTGCTAGGAATTTACCCAAGGGATACAGGAGTGCTGATGCGTTGGGACACTTGTACCCCAATGTTTATAGCAGCACTTTCAACAATAGACAAATTATGGAAAGAGCCTAAATGTCCAACTGATGAATGGATAAAGAAATTGTGGTTTATATACTCAATGGAATACTACTTGGAATGAGAAAGAATGAAACATGGCCTTTTGTAGCAACGTGGATGGAACTGGAGAGTGTTATGCTAAGTGAAATAGGTCATACAGAGAAAGATACCATATGTTTTCACTCTTCTGTTGATTCTGAGAAACCTAACAGAAGACCATGGGGGAGGGGGAGGGGAAAACAGTTACAGAGAGAGAAGGAGGCAAACCATAAGAGACTCTTAAATGCTGAGAACAAACTGAGGGTTGATGGGGGGTGGGGGAGAGGGGAAAGTTGGTGATGGGCATTGAGGACGGCACCTATTGGGATGAGCACTGGGTGTTCTATGGGAAAGAATTTGATAATAAATTATATTTAATATAAAAAATAAATAAAATAAACAATAAAGTGGTTTTAGGTATATTAAGTTGTGCAACCATCACCACTTATTCTAGAACATCTTTATCATCCTCAAAAAATCCTTTATCTAACACAAGGCACTTCTCATCTCATTCCTCTTTATTATTCCACTTTCTCTATGGATTTGCCTATTCTAAAATGTTTACATAAATGGAATTATATAATAGGTGTCCTTTGTATCTGGATTCTTCCACTTAGCATAATGTTTTTAAGTTCATCCTTGTTGTTGCATGTATCAGTTACCTAATTACCTGTTTTGGCTGAGCCATTGTATGGCTACATGAATTTTTTTTTACCCATTTATCTGTTGACAGACATTTGGGTTTCCATTTTTGGCTGTTATGAATAATACTGTTAGTGCATAATTCATGTATAAATTTTTGTGTGATTATATGTTTTAATTCTCTAAGAGTGGAATTCCAATATGATACTTCTTTCATATTTTGAGAAACCACCAAACTGTTCTCCAATGGAATGTGTGAAGAGTCTACTTGATCCACACCTTCATCAATACCTGTTATTGTCTATATTTTTCGTCCTTTGTGATGTCTTTGGTTTGTGATACCTTAGTTTGGTTTCAAAGTAATCTTTGCCTCATAGAATTAGTTGTGAAGTTTTTCCTCATCTTATATTTTTTGGAAAATTTTGTGAAATTGGCATTTGTGTGTGTGTGTGTGTGTATTTTCTGACATCAAATACATTATTTCAACACCAATTTTCTAATTATTAGACATCAAACTAAGTGTTCTATAATCCAATTCAATCACAGCACTAACTACCAGAGTTAGCACAGAATTTGCAGGTTACAGGTTCAGTTCCACAAGATTGCCTCCACAATGGGATCTCTATCCTACTCACACTTCTGCCCTACTAACTACCAATATGAAATTTCCCATGACCACCTCATGTTCAATAATTTGCTAGAACAACTCACAGAATTAAGCTAAGCATTACACTCACTATAACAGTTCATTGCTAAGTACCCGAATGAACATGAAAAGATAAATAGGGCTATGAAAGGGTCCTCAGCACTGGAGCCTCTGTCCCCACAAAATCATGATGTGCCACCCCTTCCAGCACATGGATGTGTTCACCTATTTGGAAGCTCTCCAAATTCCTTTGGGTGATTTTATCAAGGTTTCATTTTGTAGACATGGCTGATTAAATCAGAGGTAGTTGGCGATTTGACTCACCCTGGCCTTTCTTTTCTTCCTTTTCATAGGTGGGGGTAGAGGGTGGGGAGTGAGATGGGCTGAAATTTCTAACTCTCTAATCATGTAATTTCTGGTGACTGTTTCCCATTCTGAAGCTATCTAGTACACTGCCCATTTTATATCATATATATACGTGTGTGTGTGTATCTCCATATAATTTTGTAAGAAATATTTAAATGCTTTATTTTTTCCAGTTTTTTGAGGCATAATTAACAAATTACATTCATTTAAAGTGTACAAAGTGTCTGATGTACATATACATTGTAAAAATAATTTTCATAATTGTGGTTATCACAGTTGAGCTAATTAACGTATTCATCACCTGACGATAGTTACCATTTTTTGTTTGTAAGATCTACTCTCTTAGCAAATTTCAAGCCTACAGTTCAGTTCTATCAACTACAGTAATCATACTGTTAGATCCCCAGAACTTATTTATCTTGCATCACCAAAACTTTGTGCCCTTTGACAAACATTGTCCCTATTGCGCTTCTCATCCTCCAACCATTGGCCATTGGAAACTATGATACTCTCTGTTTCTATAATTTTGACATTTTTAGATCATTCATTTAAGTAAGAACATGCAGTATTTTTTTTGACATAGGAACTTTAAAAGTTTTTAAGTTACAGTTAGTTAACATACAGTGTAATGTAAGTTCCAGATGTGCAAAATAGTGATTCAACATTTCCATACAACACACAATGCTCATCACAAGTGAACTACATCACCTATTTAATCCATCCCCTGACCCACCTCTCCTCTGTTCACTTTAGTTGACTTTAGTTCACTTTGTTCACTAAAGTTAAGAGTCTGTTTCTTGGTTGGCCTTTTTTCCTTCACTTCTTTGTTTTGTTTCTTAAGTTCCACATATGAGTGAAGTCATATGGTATTTGTCTTTCTCTGACTGACTTATTTCACTTGGCATAATACATTCTAGCTCCATCCATGTCATTACAAATGACAAAATTTCATTCTTTTTTATGGTTGACTAATATTCCATTGTATATATATATATGCTGCATCTTTTTTTATCCATTCATCTGTCAATGGACACTTGGACTGTTTCCACAATTTGGCTATTATTGATAATGGTGCTATCCACATCAGGGTGCATGTATCCCTTTGGATTAGCATTTTTGTATTCTTTGGGAAATATCTAGTAGTGTAATTGATGGATCATAGGATAGTTCTATTTTTGACTTTCTGAGGAAACACCATACTGTTTTCCAGCATGGATTCACCAATTTGCATCCCCACCAACAATTAAAGAGGGTTTCCCTTTCTCCATAGCCTCATCAACACCTGTCATTTCTTGTGTTGTTTATTTTAGCCATTCTGACAGGTGTGAGGTATTAACTCGTTATAGTTTTGATTTGTATTTCCCTGATAATGAATGATGTTGAGACCTTTTCATGTGTTTGTTGGACATCTGTATATCTTCTTTGGAAAAATATCTGTTCATGTCTTCTGTCCATTTTAAAGCAGGGTATTCATTTTTGCAGTGTTGTAGAAGTCTTTATGCATTTTGCATACTAATTCCTTATCAGATATGTTATTAGCAAATATCTTCTCCCAAAGTTTGCCTTTTAGTTTTACTGATTATTTCCTTCACTGTGCCGAAGCTTTTTATTTTGATGAAGTCCCAGTAGTTAATTTTTCCTTTTGTTTTTCTTCTCTCAGGCGACATATCTAATAAAAAGTTGCTACAGTCAATGTCAAGAGGTTACTGCCTGTGTTCTCCTCTAGGGTTTTGATGGTTTCTTGTCTCACATTTAGGAGTTTCATCCATTTTGAATTTATTTTTGTGTATGGTATAAGAAAGTGGTCCAGTTTCATTCTTTTGCATTTTGCTGTCATGTTTTCCCAATACTGTTTGTTGAACAGTCTTTCACCCATTGCATATTGTCTCCTGCTTTGTCCTGAATCAATTAACTGTATCAGTTAACTATATAGTTAACCACTTCTGGTTTTTTTATTCTGTTTATTGATCCATGTGTCTATTTTTGTGCCCATATCATACTGTCTCAATCACTACAGTTTTTAATATAACTTAAAGTCCAAAATTGTGATGCCTCCAGCTTTGCTTTTCTTCTCAAGATAACTTCGGTATTTGGAGTCTTTTGTGGTCCCATACAAATTTTAGGATTTTTGGTTCTAGCTCTGGGATAAAAGCTGGTGTTATTTTAACAGAAATAGCACTGAATGTGTATATTGCTTTGGGCAATATAGATATTTTAACAATATTTGTACTTGCAATTCATGAGCATGGAATGTTTCCCATTTCTTTGTGTCATTTTCATTTTCTTTTATCAGTGTTTTATAGTTGTCACAGTAAGATCGTTTACCTCTTTGGTTAGGTTCATTCTTAAGTATCTTATGGTTTTTGGTGCATTTGTAAATGGGATTGATTGCTTGATTTGCTTGATTTATCTGTCTGCTCCTTCATTATTGGTGTATAGAAATGGAACAGATGTTTGTATATTGATTTTGTATCTTGTGACTTTACTGAATTCTTGTATCAGTTCTAGCAATTTTTTTTTTCATGGAGTCTCTTAGGATTTCACTATAGAGTATCATATCATTTGCAAACAGTGGAAGTTTGAATTCTTACTTGCCAATTTGGATGTCTTTCATTTCTTTTTGTTATCTGATGGCTGTGGCTAGCACTCCTAATACTACATTAAGTGTGGTGAGAGTGGACATATGTATTTTGTTCCAGACCAAAGAAGAAAAGCTCTCAGTTTTCCCCCATTGAGGATGATATTAGATGTGAGATTTTTGTATATAGCCTTTATTATGTTGAGGTATTTTCCCTCTATCTCTACTTTGTTAGGGGTTTTATCATTAATGGAAGTTATACTTTGTCAAATGATTTTTCTGCACCTATTGAAAGTATCATATGGTTTTCCCTGCTTTTATTAATGTGGTGTATCATATTGATTTGTGAATATTGAGCCACCTTGCAGCCTAGGAATAAATCGCACTTGATCATTAATGATTCTTTATGTACTCTTGGCTTTGATTTGTTGGTATTTTATTGAGAATTTTTGCATTATGTTCATTGGGAATATTGGCCTGTAGTTCTTTTCTTTAGTGGAGTCTTTGCCTAGTTTGAGAAGAATAGTTATTAACTCTTCTTTAAATGTTTGGTAGAATTCACATGTGAAGCCAATTGGCCCTAGGATTTTGTTTTTTGGGAAATTTTTGATTACTGATTAAATTTCTTTGCTGGCTATTGGGTTGTTCAAGTTTTCTTGTTTCAGTTTTGGTAGTTTGTATGTTTCTAGGAACTTATCCATTTCTTTCGGATTGTCCAATTTGTTGGCATATAGTTTTTCATAATATTCTCTTATAATTGTATTTCTGTGGTGTTGGTTGTTACTTCTTTTTCATTTGTGCTTTTATTTATTTGGGTCCTTTCTCATCTCGATAAGTATGGCTAAGGGTTTATCAATTTTTTTTTCTTCAAAGAACCAGCTCCTCATTGCATTGATCTATTCCATTGTTTTTTTAAGTTTCTATATCATGTACTTCTGCTCTAATCTTCATTATTTTCCTCTTGTTGGCTTTAGGCTTCATTTATTGTTCTCCTCCTAGCTCTATTAAGTGTAAGGTCATGTTAGTTATTTGAGGCTTTTATTGCTTCTTAAAGTAGTCCCATTTTGCTATATACTTCTCTCCTGCAGTGCTGTTGCTGCATCCCAAATGCTTTGGACCATTGTGTTTTCATTTTTATTTTTTTCCATGTACTTTTTAATCTTTTCTTTGATTTTCTGGTTGACCCATTCATTCTTTACTAGCATGTGTTTAACCTTTATATATTTGTAGTTTATCCAATTTTTTTCTTATGGTTGACTTCAAGATTCATGACATTGGGGTCAAAAAATATTCATGTTATACCCTCAACCTTTTTGCTCTTGCTTAGGCCTGATTTGTGACCCAGTATGTGACCTATTCTGGAGAGTGTCCCATGTGCACTGGAAAAGAATGTGTATTCTGTTGCTTTTGGGATAGAATGTTCTGAATATATCTGTTAAGTCCATATGGTCCAATGTGTCATTCAAAACATTGTTGATTTTCTGCTTAGATGATATGTCCATTGATGTAAGTGGGTGTTAAAGTCCTGTACTATTATTGTATTATTATCAATTAGTTCCTTTACTTTTTTTATTTGTTAATATATTTTGGTT
Organism: Panthera tigris; assembly: GCF_018350195.1. Classification (NCBI taxonomy): domain Eukaryota; kingdom Metazoa; phylum Chordata; class Mammalia; order Carnivora; family Felidae; genus Panthera; species Panthera tigris. Next base: position 28,857,702 of record NC_056664.1, on the reverse strand, counting down.
GCCTCATGTTGGGGGCATAAATATTTATAATTGTTATATCATCTTCATGGATTTTCCACTTTATTATAATATAGTGTCCTTTGTCTCTTGTTACAGTCTTTGATTTAAGTCTAGTTTGTCTAAGTATTGTTTCTCCAGCTTTCTACTGACATCCATTTGCATGATAGATATTTCTCCATCCCCTTTCATCCTACCGGTGACTTTAGATCTAAAATGGGTCTCTTATAGGCAGCATATAGATGAGTCTTGTATTTTTATCCATTCTGACACCCTGTGTCTTTTGAATGGAGAAGTTAGTGCACTTATATTCAAAGTAATTGTTGGTCATGATTTTATTGCCAGTTGATCACTTGTTTTATTGTTTCTGGAGATTTTCTCTGATCCTTTCTTGTATTGGTCACTTTTGTTTGGTCTTTCCACTCAAAAGCCCCCTTTAACAGTTCTTGCATTTCTCGGTTTTTGTGGTCATAAAATCCTGTAGTTTTTGTTTGTCTGGGAAACTCTTTATCTTTCTTTCTATTCTGAATGGTAGTTTTGCTGGATAGAGTGTTCTTGGATGAAGATTTTTCCTACCCAGCCTGTTGAAAATATACCATGCCACACTCCCTTATTCCCTTCTGGCTTGGCAATTTTCTCTTGAGAAATTTTCAGATAGACTTAAGGTTTTTTTCTTGAAAGTTAATGGCTCCTTTTGCCTTCATGCTTTTAAGATTTTTCTCTTTATCACTATATTTTGCAAATTTAATTATAATATGTGTTAGGTTTCACCTATTTTTGTTGATTTTGAGGGGAGTTCTCTGTCCTTCCTGGATCTGGATGTCTGTTTCTTTCCCCAGATTAGGGAAGTTTTCAGCTATTACTTCTCAAATAAATTATCTGCCCCCCTTTCTCTCTTCTTAGGAACACCTATAATATGAATATTATTTTGTTGAATGGAGTTACTGAGTTCCCTAAGTCTATTCTCAGTTTCCATAATTCTTTCTCTCTTTTATTCAGCTTCATTACTTTCCATTATTTTGTCTTCTAGGTCACTAATTCATTCCTCTGCCCCTTCCAGCCTGCTGTTCATTGCATCAAGCCTGTTTCCAATCTGGTTTTATACATTCTTCAACTCTTACTGATTCTTTTTTAACTCTTATCTCTGTGGTAATGGTCCCACTGATGTCTTTTATTTTCTCAAGTCCAGTGAGTATCCTTATGATTACTGCTTTAAATTCTCAACCAGGCATGTTGTTATATCTCGTTTTGCTTACATATTTGGCCATGGCCTTATCTTGTTCTTTCATTTGGGATAAATTCCTTCATCTCAGCATTTTAAGTGTCTGCCTTCTTCTGTATGTTACAAAAGACAGTCTCATTCTTCTGAAAGTAAAAATCTTATGAAGAAGAGTCATGTAGTGCCCAGAGCCTGGCACCTCAGAGAATGTCTCTGGTGTATGCTATGTGTGCTCTTGTGTTTTGGCTGCTATATCCTTCAGGCCAGTCATCTTCAGAGGCTCTCCTTTCTTGGTATGGGGGAAGTGTTTGGTCTCTGGATTAAATGTGGTAAATTAACTAGGTGTGCTCTGGTCTGCTTGTGAAATGAGAACTGTCACCCTCTCCAGCAGAACTGAGGCCCTGAAGAATCTCTGGTCTAGAAACACAATGTAGGCAGGGTTTGCATAGGTCTTTTGGGGAAAGAGCCCTTGTAACTGAGATAGGTTACCTTGATTGAAAAGAGCCATTCTACCATATCATAGGGGAGTGGGGCTTGGTTAAGCAAGTTAGACAGCCAGTGTTGGTGCTGTCATGTGGTTCTATATTTATACTGAGGGGTTGGGGAGGGAAATGGCACCAGCCAGCAACTTTGTTCCCAGTGAATTCTGTCTTTCTGGGGTGAGTTCCAAGAAGAGTAAATCATCTCCCCACTGTGTGCCTCAGGTGTTCTTCAGTTTGCCATTTCAATTTTGTCTGGATCCAGGTTTTTTGCTTGCTTTCTCTCCAGGAGCAGTGCAGTATCCTCCTGGCTCTATACCAGCCAAACCCATTGATCTTTTTAAAACTCCGGGCTTTAGGCCCTTCTGGTTGCAAGAACTCACCAAATTCAGCCTCTCTCATTTTCCAAGCCAATGGCTTTGGGGGAAATGTTGTGCATCTTCTTGTGTGCTCCTCTTTCTCACCCTCTCTGTTACTAAGGCTCCTCCCCTCCACAGCACCCTGAGCCATTTCTTCCATAAGCTAGGTCCCTACACTTCCTACTTGCTTTGATATGGTTTCTTCTCTCCCTTTAGTTGTGGTGTTTGTTCTGTCAGTCTTCAGATTGATGATTCCTGGAGTATTTAGAGGGACTTGATAATTATCTAGTTGTGTTCATGGAACAAGACCAGTGTCCTCCTACTCCACTGCCATCTTCCTCTCTCGCCATTGGAGTTTCAATGGAGATTGCATTGAATCTATAGATCACTTTGGGTAGTATGGATATTTTCAAAATATTATTTTTCCAATCTATGAACATGGGATATCTTTTTTTATTGTTCAATTTATTTCATCAGTAATTTGTTGTTCTCAGTGTATAAAACTTTCATATTCTTGGTTAAATTCATTCCTAAATATTTTATTATTTTTGATGTTATTATAAATGATACTTTTTAAAATTTCTTTTTTAAATAGTTCATTATTATAATATGAGAATGCAACTAATTTTTACATTGACTTTGTATTCTGCAACTTAACTGAATCAGTTCAGTTTTCTTATGGATTCTTTAGTGTTTTCTATATATAAAATTATGTAACTGGTAAACAGAGAATTTTACATCTTTTCCAATTGGGATACCCTTTATTTCTTTGTTCTTCTTAATTGCTCTGACTAAGACTTCCAGAATTATGTTGAATGAAAGTGGCAAGAGTGGGGAAAAGATTTTATTATACCATGATTCTTGGAAAGAATTTTCTAAAGTTTTTAAATGTTTATTTATTTTTGAGAAAGAGAGGGACAGAGAGAGAGGCTGAGTTGGGGAGGGGCAGAGAGAGAGAGAAACACAGAATCTGAAATAAGTCCCAGGCTCCAAGTTGTCAGCACAGAGACCAACATGGGCCTCAAACTCGGGAACAGTGAAATCATGACCTGAGTTGAAGTCAGACGCTTAACTGAGCCACCCAGCCTCCTCTGACTGATAGAATTTTCTAGACATTATATTTCTTTTTGAGTCACTTTTGGTAATCTGTGTCTTTCTAGGTATTTATTTCATTTAACTAAACTTTTATGTTGGCATAAAATTTTAGAGCATTTCTTTATAATCCTTTTTTATTTCTGTATCATTGGTAATAATGTCCTCTCATCCACAACTTTAGTAGTTTGAGTCTTCTCTCTCCTTTTTCATAGTGAATCTACTAAAATATTGTCAATTTTATTGATCTTTTGAAAGAACCATCTTTTGGTTTTATTAATTTTCTGCATTGTGTTTATATTCTCTGTTTCATTAATTCCTACTCTAATCTTTATTCTTTCATTCTGTTTGATTTCGGTTTAGTTTGTTCTTCTTTGCCTACTTTCTCAAGGTAGAAAGTTTAGGGTATCAATTTTGTAATTATTATTATTTTTCTTAACTTGTTTTATTTTTTATTTTTTAAAATTTACATCCAAATTAGTTAGCCTATAGTGCAACAATGATTTCAGGAATAGATTCCTTAGTGCCCCTTACCCATTTAGCCCATCCCCCCTCCCACAACCCCTCCAGTAACCCTCAGTTTGTTCTCCATATTTATGAGTCTCCTCTGTTTTGTTCCCCTCCCTGTTTTTGTGTTTTGTTTCCCTTCCCTTATGCTCATCTGTTTTGTCTCTTAAAGTCCCCATATGAGTGAAGTCATATGATTTTTGTCTTTCTCTGACTAATTTCACTTAATGTAATACCCTGTAGTTTCATCCACATAGTTGCAAAAGGCAAGATTTCATTCTTTTAGATTGCCGAGTAATACGCCATTGTATATATATATATATATATATATACATATAATCACATCTTCTTTATCCACTCATCCATTGATGGACATTTGGGCTCTTTCCATACTTTGGCTATTGTTGATAGTGCTGCTATAAACATGGGGGTGCATGTGTCCCTTTGAAACAGCACACGTGTATCCCTTGGGTAAATGCCTAGTAGTGCAATTGCTGGGTCATAGGGTAGTTCTATTTTTAGTTTTTTGAAGAACCTCCATACTGTTTTCCAGAGTGGCTGCACCAACTTGCATTCCCACCAACAATGCAAAAGAGATTTCTTTCTCTGCATCCTCGCCAACATCTGTTGTTGCCTGAGTTGTTAATATTAGCCATTCTGACAGGTGTAAGATGGTATCTCGTTGTGGTTTTGATTTTTATTTCCCTGATGATGAATGATGTTGAGCATTTTTTCATGTGTCCGTTGGCCATCTGAATATCTTCTTGGGAAAAGTGTCTATTCATGTCTTTTGCCCATTTTTTCACTGGATTATTTGTTTTTTTGGGTATTGATTTGATAAGTTCTTTATAGATTTTGGATACTAACCCTTTATCTGATATGTCATTTGCAAATATCTTCTCCCATTCCATTGGTTGCCTTTTAGTTTTGCTGATTGTTTCCTTCACTGTGCAGAAGCTTTTTATTTTGATAAGGTCCCAGTAGTTCATTTTTGCTTTTGTTTCCCTTGCCTCCAGAGACGTGTTGAGTAAGAAGTTGCTGCGGGCAAGATCAAAGAGATTTTGCCTGCTTTCTCCTCGAGGATTTTGATGGCTTCCTGTCTTACATTTAGGTATTTTATCCATTTTAGTTTATTTTTGTGTATGGTGTAAGAAAGTGGTCCAGGTTCATTCTTCTGCATGTCGCTGTTAGGGTACCAATTTTTCATCTTCCTTTTTAATCTAGGTATTTATAGCTATAAACTTCCCCTTGAGTACTGCTTTAACAGTTCCCATATACTTTGGCATGTTTTGTGTCAATTTTGTTTTCTCAAAGTATTTTCTAACTTCCCTAATGATTTTTTTTGTCTCCATTGACTAGAGTTAGTTTCCACATATTTGTGAAATTTCCACATTTTTTTCTGTTACTGATTTCTAATCTAATTTCATTATGGCCAAGGACATGTTTTGTATTACTTTAAACCCTTTTAAATTTGAGGTTTGTTTTTGGTCTGACATAAGGTTTATCCTGGGGAATGTTCCATGTGCACTTGAAAAGAAGATATGTTATTGATAAGTGTATAAAGATTTACATTGGGTTATAGTATAGTTTGATTTTTCTGTTTTGTTGTTGCTCTTATTGATAATATCTTCTGTCTATATGTTCTATTATTAAAAATGGGATATTGAAGCCCCCAATCATTATTGTTGAATTATCTATTTTTTCCAATTCTGTCAGATTTTGCTTCATGTATTTTGGGATCTGTTGTTGTTAGGTGCAAACATATTTATAGTTGTTATAACTTCCAAATGAATGGATCATTTTAAAATTATGAAACATCCTTCTTTGTCTCTATTTATCTTTTCTGTGTCCTAAAGTTTACTTTGATATTAAAAAGGCCTCTTTTCCTTTTTTGTCTTCTTCTTCAGTCTCAGGTGATTGTGGGCTGCATTTACATTTCAAAGACATAAGGTTTATAAGCTTAAAGAAGAAAAAGAGTGCAAATTTTTTCCCTTAAGTTTTGGAGTAACTGGAGGCACCTTTGTGGCTCAGTGAGTTAAGTGTCTGATTCTCGATTTCAGCTCAGGTCATAATCTCATGGTTTGTGGATTTGAGCTTCAGATTGGGCTCAACTGTGACAGCATGGAGCCTGCTTGGGATTCTTTCTCTATACCCCACCCCACTTACTCTTTCTCTCAAAATAAATAAAGTAAAACTTAAAGAAAAGAGTTTTATAGTAATTGTTAAATCCATCTTCTTTTTTTTAAGTACAGGACAATTCTCTAACAATAACTTAATATTTTATAATATCTATAAACATTTTGAGAGGAACAGGTGTGGTTTGCAGATTGGTAACCACAGGTGGGCCTGAATTATTTCTAGAGTTGAATTTCTGATTTTGTAGATATTTGAAGACAAAGAGAGTTGAGTCCAATTCCTCCAAAGAACTGGATCATAACCTGAATATCAAAGTATTGATCCACATTTTAAATTATTTTTTTAATGTTAGGGAAAATTTTTAATCAGTATAAAGCATTTTAAGGAAAACCTTCTTTCTGGGAACCCAATTTAACTTTGGCATATCTGAGCCCTTGAATATCAGTCTTCTGCTGATCATTTGTAGGAGGGTCTAGGAGAAATCAGAGATCTAAATAAATGGACAAACATAACTTGTTTATGGATTGGAAGATTCAACATAGTAACCTATCAATTCTCCCCAAATTGGTATACAGATTTAAGGCAATTTCTATTATAATCTCAGGAATACTTTTTTTGTAGATTCAGACAACATTATTCTAAAATATAAATAAAAAGATAAAGAAACTATAATACCTCAGCTAATCTTGAAAAAGAAGGAAAGAATGGGAAGAAGCAATCTACTCTATTTCAAGGCTTATCTAATCAAGAAGGATAAGATAAATAAAGGATACACACATTGAACAATGGACCAAAATATAGAGAATGCAGAAATATATCTATACAGCTATTCTCAACTGAGCAGACAATGAGAAAAAAGAAATTTAATGGAATAAAGATAGCCTTTCAACAGATGATGCTGGAGCAATTTCACATCCACTGGTGTGGAAAATGCACTTCAATCTAAGTCTCACACTTTATGCAAAAATTAACTCAAAATGGATGAGGAATTAAATGTAAAATATAATGCATAAAATGATTTAGAAAAAAGCACAGGAGAAAATCTTCAATATCTAGGGCTAGGCAAAATAGACCTAACACACTAAAGCTGGCTGATTAAAAATAAAATTGAGGTGCACCAGAGTGGTTCAGTTGGCTAAGTGTCCAACTTCAGCTCAGGTCATGATCTCACAGTTCATGGGTTTGAGCCCAGCGTTGGGCTCTGTACTGACAGCTAGAGCCTGAAGCATGCTTCAGATTCTATGTCTATGCCCCTTCCCCACTCATTCCCACCCCCACTCTCTCAAGAATAAATAAACATTAAAAATTTTAATAAAAAGAAAATTGACAAACTGAAATTTACCAAAATAATCTTTTGCTCTGTGAAAGACTCTGTTAATCAGATGAAAACACAAGCTTCAAACTGAGAGAAAATATTTTCAAACCCAATACCTGAAAGGACCATTATCTAAAGTGTACAAAGAACTCTGAAAATTCAACAATACAAAAAAAAAAAAAGCACACTCCCTTAGAATATGGCCATAAGCCATGAAGAAATATCTCACCAAATAATATGACAAATGAGCACATGAAAAGATATTTCACATCATTAGCGATTAAGAAAATACAAATTTCCAACAGTACACTAAAAGAATTATTCACCACAATCAAGTGGGATATATTCCTGGGCTGCAAGAATGCTTTAATATTTGCAAGTCAATCAACGTGACGCACCAAAAAGAAGGGATATAAACCATATGATCCTCTCAATAGATGGAGAAAAAGCATTTGACAAAGTACAACATCCATCCATGATAAAAACACTCAATAAAGTATGGATAGAACGAACATATCTTGTAAGGGTTAAATTGTAGTGTAGGGCTAATGCTTAGCTTGAAAAATAACAGCTTTGTGTTGACATTGAAGGTTAAGAGATAACAGCCTTGCTTTACTCTTATAAATTACGCCTCATACTCTTGTAAATTAGGCTTCACCAATTAAGGAAGCAAAAGTTCAAAGAAAAGAGCATCAGAGGCAGGGTCAAGGAGATCCACTGGTTGCAACTTAGAGGCAGAAAGTCTAAAGTAAACTCCTCATTAGGCAACTGTTTCTAACTCATCTGGAAATTGTTTCTTTGTTCTGTTCCCAGGTGATGATAAAACGATGTGATCGGTTATAAAAACTCTGTACCCCAGCTGTTCGGGGCCGCACTCTTATCAAGAGTGTTGGTCCCGATCGGTCGGCCTTGCCTCTCATTGTAATAAACTTTGTTGTGACTGTCACTGGTGCCTGTAGCATTCTGTTTCAGGAGTCGTGTGGATGCAACAATCTCAACATAATAAAGGCCATATACAAAAAAACCCCCACATCTAATGGGTTTCCCCTTAATGGGGAAAAACTGCTAGCTTTACCCCTATGGTCAGGAAAAAGATAAGGATGTCCACTCTCACCACTGTTGTTCAACATAGTACTGGAAGTCCTAGCCTCAGACAACAAAAGGAAATAAAAAACATCTAAATCAGTGAAAGTCAAACTTTCACTCTTCAAAGATGAAATGATACTTTTTGTGGAAAACCTGAAAGACTCAACCAGAAAGTTGCTAGAACTGATACATAAATTCAGCAAGCTATAGGATATAAAATCAACATGCAGAAATCTGTTGCATTTCTATTACCAATAATGAAGCAGCCAAAAAAAGAAATCAAGGAATCAACCCCATTTGTAATTGCACCAAAAACAATAATATACCTAGGAATGAACCTAACTAAAGATGTAAAAGATCAATACTCTGAAAACTATAGTACATAACACTTATGAAAGAAAGTAAAGAGGACACAAATAAATGGAAAGGCATTCCATGCTCATGGATTGGAAGAACAAACATTGTTAAAATATCTATACTATTCAGAACAATTTATTGCAATCCTTATCAAAATACCACCAGCATTTTTTTTTTACAGAGCTAGAACAAGCCTAAAATTTTTATGGAACTACAAAAGACTACAAATAGCCAAAGCAATCCTGAAAAAAGAAAAACAAAACTGGAGGCATCACGATTCTGGATTTCAAACTATATTACAAAGCTGTAGTCATCAAGACAGTATGGTACTGGTACAAATACAGACACATTGATTGATGGAACAGAATAGAAAACCCAGAAATGGACCCACAACCATATGGTCAGCTCATCTTTGACAAAGCAGGAAAGAAAATCCAATGGACAAAAAACAGTCTTTTCAACAAATGGTGTTGGGAAAACTGGACAGCAACATACAGAAGAATGAAATTGGACCACTTTCTTACACCATACACAAAAATCAACTCAAAAATGGATGAAACCCTAAATGTGAGACAGGAAACAATCAAAATCCTAGAGGAGAACACAGGCAGAAACCTCTTTGAGCTCAGGAAGAGCAACTTCTTACCAGCCACTTATTGCTGAAGACAAAAGTAACAAAACAAACATGAACTATTGGGACTTCATCAAAATAAAATGCTTCTGCACGGCAAAGGAAACAATCAGCAAACTAAAAGGCAGTCTGTGGCATGGGAGAATATATTTGCAAGTGACATATCTGATAAAAGGTTAGTGTCCAAAATCTATAAAGATTTTATCAAACTCAACACCCAGTAAACAACCCACTTAAGAAATAGGCAGAAAAAATGAACAGACACTTTTCCAAAGACATCCAGATGGCCAACAGACACATGAACATCACTCATCATTAGGGAAATACAAATCAAAACCATGATGAGATTCCGCCTCACACCTGTCAGAATGGCTAAAATTAACAACACAAGAAACAAGTATGTTGGTGAGGATGCTGAACCTTCTTACAGTGTTGGTGGAAATGCAAAGTGGTGAAGTCACTGTGTGGAACAGTATGGAGGTTCCTCAAAAAGAACTACCTTTTGATTCAGTAATTGCACTCTTAGGTATTTACCCAGAGGATACCAAAATACATATTTGAAGGGATACTTACACTCCAATGTTTATAGCAGTATTATCAACAATAGCCAAATTATGGAAAGAGCCCAAATGTCCATAAGCTGATGAATGGATAAGGAAGATATTATAATATATATATATATATATATATATATATTCCATTATATATATTCATATATATATAATGGAATATTACTCAGCTATCAAAAGGAATTAAATCTTGCCATTTGCAATGACATGGATGGAGCTAGAATGTATTATGGTAAGCAAGATAAGTCATTAAGAAAAAGACAAATGACATTTCACTCATATATTGAAATTAAAAACAAAACAGATGAAAATATGGGAAGAGGGGTAGGAGAGAGGGAAACTAACCACAAGAGTCTCTTAACAATAGAGAACAAACTGAGGGTTGATGGAAATTTGTGAGTAGCAAATGTATTGGATGGGTGATGGGTATTAAGGAGGATAATTGTGATATGTACTGGAAGTTGTATGTAAGTGATGAATCACTGAATTATCCTCCTGAAATCAATATTTCACTGTACATTAACTAAAATATAAATAAAAAATAAAATCATAAAAAGGAAAGGTGAGTGGGCTTTTCCTCCAGTTAAAAAAAAAGAAAAATGAATGGGCAATAAACATGAAATAATGTTTAACCACACCATTAATTAAGTAAATGCAAGTCAAAACAGAATTCATTTATCAGATTGAGAAATACTTACAAATTTAAAATTAAAAGAAAAAGAAATAAAAAATAAAATGCCCACTATGACCACACATCTACACTATGAAGGACTAGGCAGCCTTTAAAACAAATGAGGACATGGAAATATTTCTGACATATAGGTATATGCAAAATAATTCAGAAAGATACATAAAGTATGAATACATTCGTTTTAAAACCCAGCAACTACCAAAAATATACTTGCATGAATTCCTATACAGACATAGATATGAATGCAGAGAATGGACTAAAAATGTGGACCAGTTGATAATAACTAGATATGAAGAGGAAAGTTGGTTTAGATGTGGTGAAGAGTGATGCACACATCAATCAGTTTTCTTTTCCATTGTTTGAGCATTTTACCAAAAAAAAAAATGCTCTGGTATTACTTCTGCAATTGTAGAAATCAATAGATTTTATTTTATTATTTTATTTTATTTTATTTTATATTATTTTATTTCATTTTATTTATTTATTTTTGTTAAACATAATTTATTATCAAATTGGTTTCCATACAACACCCAGGGCTCATCCCAACAGGTGCCAGGTGCCCTCCTCAATGCCCATCACCCACTTTCCCCTTTTCTCCCCACCCCCCATCAACCCTCAGTTTGTTCTCAGTATCCAAGAGTCTCCCATAGAAATCAATAGATTTTAAAACAAAGCTAAAGCAACAAGAGATGCTCAACATCGCTCCTTATCAGGGAAATACAAATCAAAACCACACTCAGATATCACCTCACGCCAGTCAGAGTGGCCAAAATGAACAAATCAGGAGACTATAGATGCTGGCGAGGATGCGGAGAAACGGGAAACCTCTTGCACTGTTGGTGGGAATGCAAATTGGTGCAGCCACTCTGGAAAACAGTGTGGAGGTTCCTCATAAAATTAAAAATAGACCTACCCTATGACCCAGCAATAGCACTGCTAGGACTTTACCCAAGGGATACAGTACTGATGCATAGGGGCACTTGTACCCCAATGTTTATAGCAGCACTCTCAACAATAGCCAAATTATGGAAAGAGCCTAAATGTCCATCAACTGATATATGGATAAAGAAATTGTGGTTTATATACACAATGGAATACTACTTGGCAATGAGAAAGGACGAAATATGGCCCTTTGTAGCAACGTGGATGGAACTGGAGAGTGTGATGCTAAGTGAAATAAGCCATACAGAGAAAGACAGATACCATATGTTTTCACTCTTATGTGGATCCTGAGAAACTTAACAGAAACCCATGGGGGAGGGGAAGGAAAGAAAAAAGAGGTTAGAGTGGGAGAGAGCCAAAGCATAAGAGACTGTTAAAAACTGAGAAGAAACTGAGGGTTGATGGGGGGTGGGAGGGAGGGGAGGGTAGGTGATGGGTATTGAGGAGGGCACCTTTTGGGATGAGCACTGGGTGTTGTATGGAAACCAATTTGACAATAAATTTCATATATTGAAAAAAAATAAAACAAAGCTAAAGCAACAAGAAATGGCAGGGCACAAATGTCTATTGGCTGTCTATGACAGAACTCCATGCAGTCAGGGCCTCTGAGCATGTCTATTCTAAATTTCTATATGTGATTCACAGAATCAGAGACATCAATTCTGGAAGGGGCCTTAGATATCTCAACAGCTTCCTCAGCTCAGTAAAAACATCTTTGAGAATGAGTCACAGGATAGGAGTTTGGGATGGAGTGTAGAGAGTGGACGATAGGCTACCAGAAGCAAGGGTATTCCAGAACCAATGCTAATTTCAACTCATTTTTAATTTCACTTTCATCTCAAAATTACTTTGTCACATTAAGCATTTTAGTAAAACCTTCCTAATGTAATATTGAGAATCCCTACCAAATGCTATTTATTTCCAGGTAATGGTTGGGACTTCTCTTCCATCCTGTAAAATACTCTCTCTACCCATACTCCTGAATGCTATTTCCCCATGTCACAGAGAACCTTACAGCTTTCCTAGCAACTAATAGAGACACTTTTAATTTCTACAGGCTTCAGACTTGTAGGAACAATAAGAGTTTCCTCCCAACTTAGCCACAAAGGATGATAGGTCCCACCCAGGATGGCACAGTCTCAGGACACTGGACCATACATAGGTGAAGATTTCAGCCCCTGTAGGGTGACTCTTTTATCAGATGTGCTCTTGATGAGGCAGAATCTGTTGATGGAGACAAAGTTTCAGACACATTATTTGAGTGGGCAAAGTCTCAGGCAGCAGCACAATCTCCAGCACCTTGATCCCATACTCCTGCTCCTACTGCTTCACTGTACCACCCACAGCCTGTTGCCTTGGATACCACCATTGATTTTCTCTTTTTGACCTTCAGCTTGTTCATTTTGTTTCTCTCTTTGATTGACCCTCATGGGAGTGAAGGATCAGAGTGAAACTATGGCCAGAGGATACCATGCCCTCTTCAATTTTTGCTAACCCCACTGGCCTACTGACTTGCATTGGTAAATTTTCTCCACAGCAAAGCCAATGATATTTACATAAAAACATCTCACTTAAATATTCTGAGTCACTTACTGTCAGTTATATGTTTCTTCTTTGTCCTATTCCATCTCTGATCCTTCTTTCTTTCTTGTTATCCCTTTTCTCTAATAGTCTCCTAAGTGTCAATGCTCCTCACTTCTATCCTAGATCTCTCTTTGTTACTTTTTCTCTTTGCTCCCCTTCTTTTCTTCCTTTTTCTTCCCTCCCCTTCTCTTTTAAGTCTTTGTACCTCCCTCAGATTTCACTCACTATGTGATCTTGATCTCATCTTCAGACCTCTTTCTCCATTCACTGCATACTGAACATTTCTACACTTATGTTCCATTAGTACTTTGAACTTGTTCAAAACAGACTGTCATTCTCCCTCCAAACTTAATTCTCATCCTTCATGCCCATCTTGGTGAATGGCCTCCCCATCCAAGTGTTCATCCCAGCCAGATACCTTACTTCTTTTTGTTTTTAATCAATCTGATTGTGCCATTCTTACTTGCTAACAGGCTAAAATCCAGGTTCCTGGCATATCACACAGAAAGTTCCATGATCTGAGACTGCTGACCTCTCTCTAGCCTCATCTCTTACCATCCTCACTCCCTACACACAAACACCCACACACATTGGAATGTGCTGTATGCTCTACTTTTGGTGCCTTTGCCCATGTTGCCTTTTTGATGAAACCTTCTGCTCTCATTTGCTCATCTTAAGAATATATGCTTTTCAAGATTTACCTAAAGTTTTTATGATATCCCCATAAAACTATTCCTGTTCCCACAAGTAGAATTAATGACTTTCTTTGTATAGGTCTGTGTTCTGGGTAGACATTTTTTTTACAGCACCAAAATTATTATTTACTTGTCTTCCTCATTAAACAAAAATGTCATTAAGGATTAATTCAGCCAAGGGTTAGTCATACTAGAAACACTTAATGTATGTTTGTTGAATGAATGAGTTAATTAGCAAATTAATGAGAATAAGTAACTAAAATAAGTAATACTCCCATTACAAAGGCAAAAATCATTTCTTGTCTCAGTGGCTGTCTGAAAATCCATAGTATTTGGGATTTGAGAGTGGGAGCTTAGGGAAAATCAACAAAAGTTGATTTTCATTGTATTATCCCACCTTCAAGCAGTCAGAGAACTAATATATTTGAAAAAGTTTAAAAGAGTACCAAGTTGTGCAGTACTAACTATGAATGGACTGGAAGTCCAAAAACAAGCAAAATGAGTGTGTGTGTGTGTGTGTGTGTATGTGTGTTTGTCTCCATGCCTCCTTAGGATTTCATGTAGTAGCAGCAGGAAGGATAGGAGCAATCTAGACAAGTAGAATGAGCAATATCTCTTTTTAAAGAAGCAAGCAAGAAGGCAACTGCTAAAAATTATGATTAACTAACAGGTTAAAAAGTCCAATGATCATCACAAATACAAACAGTACTTGTATGTGATATTTAAATACAATTGAAATTTTTAATTTCAAATATAATTTCACTTGTAGTTCCACATACAGAAGAAGCTAAGTATAAGACGGATTCATTATGGGATGTTGGAAGAAGAGCAAGGAAAACATAGGACTTCTTAGTAAGGTCAATGAAGCTAGGAGATCATCTCATCTCAGGAAACCTGTAGGTGTAGTCACTCATAGAATGAAGGAGTTTGCAGATGCCTTAAACCTCATGTAGACTATCCTATTACCCTGTAACCTATTACCCTGATTGTGAAGTCATTCACCCTCTGCCAATTTGTCATTGGCTACATGACCAATATTGGACAGCTGATTATTTCACAAGGGAAAAGACAATGGGGAAAACATTCCAAGCACAAAGAAAAAAAAAGTTATGTTTGGAAAAATGTCAGGGTAACAGAATGGGCCTTGTGATGAGACTATTCTGAGAGAAGATATGCTCACATTTGGACACTTTGAGTTTGAAAGGATATCAGTAAATTCAAAGGGAGCTGGCCTGTGGTCTGGTACAGTGCAAATCTGAGTTTTAAGTGAGAGTTTAGACTCCTATAGGGAGAGATTCATTTAGAAGCAACAGTTGGAGTTTTGGAGGCAAATGTTATATAGTTAATTTTAAAACCAACTTGTCCAGGGGTGCCTGTGTGGCTCAATGGGTTAAGTGTCTGACTTCAGCTCAGGTCATGGTCTCACAGTTCGTGGGTTCAAATCCCACATTAGGCTCTGTGCTGACAGCTCAGAGCTTGGAGCCTGCTTCAGATTCTGTGTCTCCCCTTCTCTCTGTCCTTCCCCCACTCATGCTCTGTCTGTCTCTCCTTCAAAAATAAATGAAAACATTAAAAAAAATTTAAACCAACTTTTCAGGGGGCACCTGAGTGGCTCAGTTGGTGAAGTGTCAGACTTTGGCTCGGGTCATGATCTCACAATTCATGAGTTCAATCTCCATGTCCGGCTCTGTGCTGACAGCTCAGAGCCTGGAGCCTGCTTCAGATTCTGTGTCTCCCTCTCTTTCTCTCTGCCCCTCCCCCACTTGGGCTCTTTCTCTCTCAAAAATAAATAATCTTTTTAAAATAAAATAAAGCCAACTGACAATAAGAAAAAATACAACAGATGTGCCTTGTGGGAGAAAAAAAGTTACAGGCTCCATGAGTAAAGAAATTATTTCATATGCCTGATGAGAAGTACCCAAAATGTACTTGGGTGTTTGGGCTAGTGTACATGAAATAGTCTCCTGTTTTAAAGGTGAAAGGATCTGTTATTTCTTTTCAGTAGGTAGAAGGTCAATGTAAAAAAATCTGCTTTGTAAATGCATAAGATTGCTTAGCATAAATTAAATCACAGAAAATTTAAAATATATAATGCAATCAACTTGCTTAGAATTCAATCAAATTCATACACGGTGCTGAGATACCTAATTGAATTATGTTTCAATTCCCACATTTCTTTCATTTTCATTTTGAAAGCTACAATAAGAGGGGTGCCTGGGTGGTGCAGTAGGTTAAATGTTAGACTTTGGCTCAGGTCAAACATCGGCTCAGGTCATGATCTCGCAGTTTGTGAGTTTGAGTCCTGTGATGGGCTCTGTGCTGATAGCTTGGAGCCTGGAGCCTGCTTCAGATTCTGTGTCTTCTCCTCTCTCAGCCCTTCCCCCACTCATACTCTGTCTCTTTTTCTCAAAAATAAACATTAATTTCTTTTAAAAAAGTTACAATAAGAAAAAAAAACAACTCCCCTAAGTATTATATTTTTGCTGAGTCAAACAGTAAACTCAGCAAAATTCACTCTTTGTATCAGAAAGAAGAATTTCAAGTTGTTTTGGCCTAATTGCCATTTAATACCAAACACAATATTTATTAGCACCTATTTCTATTGAGAATATAGTCATTTATACTTTTAGATGTTATGTTATGGTCTATTGAAGTATCATATGGTTCCAGCACATGATGGCATAAAATTCCAGACAAAGGTAGAATATTTTCTAGTAAAAAGGTCAACATTCAAGAGTGTCTCAGAAGTTACACATTTATTGTGATTCCCCTTTAATAAGTTGCTGAGATCTCTAAGTCTAGAATCTTGTGTCTCTTGTTTCTTTCCTTTTTTTAACTTCATTATTTTCTATAATTTTATCTTATATATCACTGGTTTGCTGCTCTGCTTTATCCATCCTCACTGTAATGGCATCCATTCAAGATTGCATCTCAGTTATAGCATTTTCAGAGAAAGGGGAACACTTCGCACTACTGGTGGGAATGCAAACTAGTGCAGCCACTCTGGAAAACAGTATGGAGGCTCCTCAAAAACGCTAAAAATAGGGGTGCTTGGGTGGCTCAGTCTGTTGAGTGTCTGACTCTAAACTTCAGCTCAGGTCATGATACCAGGATTGTGGGATTGAGCCTCTGTGCTTTGTGTGGAGCCTGCTTAAGCTTCTCTCTGTCTTTCCCTCTGCCCCTCTCCCCTGCTTGTGTGCTCTCTCTCTCTCTCTCTAAAATAAAATAAAATAAAATAACATAAAATAAAATATATTAAAAAAAACTGAAAATAGAATGACCCAGTAATTGTACTACCAGGTATTTATCCAAAGGATTAAAAAAATGCTAATTCAAAAGGGCACATGCATCCCAATGTTTATAGTGCATTATCAATAATAGCCAAATTATGAAAAGAGCCCAAATATCCATAGACTGATGAATGGATAAAGAAGATATTGTGTGTGTGTGTGTGTGTGTGTGTATACACACACACAAAGGAATATTATTCAGTGATCAAAAAGAATGAAATCTTACCATTTGCAACAATGTGGATGGAACTAGAGTGTATTATGCTAAGGGAAATAAGTCAGAGAAAGACAAATATATGACTTCACTCCTATGTGGAATTTAAGAAACAAAACAGATAAATGTGGGGAAAGGAAGGAAAAATAAGGTAAAAACACAGAAGGAGACAAGCCATAAAAGACTCTTAAATTCAGAGAACAATCTGAGGGTTTCTGGAGAGGAAGTGGTTGGAGGGATGTGCTAAATGGGTGATGGACATTAATTTCCACGTGGGTACAGGCACCTGTTCGTGAAGGAGGAAACATCCTCCACTCAACATCCACAAGGCTTCCTTCTGAACATCAACTTTCTGTTTACAGAAGAGACTACCTGAAGCCCATCTCCTCTCCACTTTAGTCTGAAGAAGTAGTTAAAGAATAAATAGCAGGAAGCTGAGGGACCCATACTCTGGGGGTGGTGCCCTTTGTTTTGTTTTTGTTCCTCCCTGGATGGCCCACAGATGGAGAGAGGGTTGGGCAAACAGGTGCTGGGCAGCTTATGGGGTAGCTCAGAGCTTTCTTATTGGCAATTACAGAGCAGTGGAGTAAAAGGTATTTCTAAGACCTGCAAGCTAAGAGGAACTTAAAGGTAAGTGGGAAAGATTAACCAGAGTAAGCTGCTTCATATATCCTCTGCTGCCTTTTTTCCCCACCCACCTCCAAGGCAGTTCTCCAGAGGCAGCAGATGTTAAAGTTGAATGAGGTGAATTAGGGAGAGTACCAGCTTAGAAAAAGTACCCTTAAATCACCCACACATCTTCTGTTACCTTCTCATCAGCATAAACTTCTAATATCTTTTCTAAGGCTGGTCTTCCTGGAGTGACCATGGCTTCATTTAAGTCATAGTATTATTATCCCCATTTATAGATGAAAAACACACCTATGTTCTTGTATAACTTTGGCAAGCTAGGAATTTAGAATGGCACAGATCATTCTGTGCCTTTTGAGAAACATACCTCAAGAATTTTGTGCTAGATTTCTTCCTTTTGCCCCTCCAGAACTGCTCTCCACTCTCCCTGGTGCCATGGGTGACTGACCAGAGTGACCACACAATGACCCCTGCACTCTGGGTTCTTGCTGGTGCTGGCCAGTGTGGGTCCTGGAGGAGATCAGAGCAGGGAGGAGAGCAGCTTTCCTTTAGACCCAACTGTATTGGTGCTAGCTGAGTCCTAGCCATCATTATTTCTCTCTGGATGGCCCTTTCTATTCAACTCTCCTTCTGGGTTCTGGGCTTTCAGTATACTTGGGAGCTTCCTTATTACAAGGGCAGGAGTAAACTTTATTTTCTTTTGTGGCTCCTTACTTCTTATCCACTTTTATAAATAGGCACTTTTATTAAACCCTACTGAAATATCCTAATTTTAAAATACCCTAATCATGTTTTCTGTTAGCACCTTAAAACAAATATGAATTTTTTAAGTTTAAATTCAAGTTAGTAAACATATAGTATAGTGCTAGTTTTTGGAGTAGAATTTAGTGATTCATTACTTATAGCACCCAGTGCTTATCCAATATGTGTCCTCCTTAATGCCCATCACCCATTTATCCCACCCCCCTTCCCACCTCTACTCCACCAACCCTCAGTTTGTTCTCTGTATTTAAGAGTCTCTTGTGATTTACCTCCCTTTATGTTTTCATCTTATTTTACTTTTCCTTCCCTTCCCCTACATTCATCTGTTTTGTTTCTTAAATTCCACATATGAGTGAAGTCGTATGATTATTGTCTTTCTATGAGTGACTTATTTTGCAACCTTACACAAAACACACAACTATTTAAGACAAAAGATTATATTATTTTGTTAGTAAGAATTCTATATTTTGGAGATGCAGAAATTGATGAAGAATCTTACTGCACTGTCTCAACCAATCCTGAGGGCCACCATGGCATGGAAATACTATTCACGGTCCAGGGGCATCTCCTGTATCCCTAAAGTATCATAACTAGGACTCTAAGCACAATACTAAAGAGCCTTTTCTTTGGTTTTGTTATTGCCTGAACTTGACATTTTCTTTTGGAATGAAACTCTCCTAGAGAGATGTAGGATAGCATTCAAAGTTACTGCTATAGTAAGATGCAGTGAAGCAGGTATTCTCTTCTCTGACCGGAAAGTACCTGAAAACTCCAGAAGTTCTTCTCTACTTGGGATGAGTATGCCAAATATGATGTCAGGATAGGGCGCATTGGAAGGGCCAGTACATACCTGGAAAGCAAACATGACATGTAGAGTCTTCTCTTCCTACCCCTGATTTGTTCTCCTTACTGTATTTAGGGCTTGGTCTTGCTTTAAAAAAAAAACAGGTAAAAACAAAAGTGAAAACATCCTAAAAGCCTAACGTTATCATCCAGCAATACAGAGAAATATGCAGGATAATTTTGAAAACTAGTTCAGAATTTATGATATAAAATTTAATGAATAAAACAGACCATTAGGTAGTGTATGTATCATGGCTACCACTCTAATAGATAGGTAGATAGATAGATATAGGTGACATATATAGATAGATGATATAGATATAGATTAGATATAGATATAGACTAGATTCTGGGAGGATAAAATTATAAAAGAAAATAGTGTGTTAAAGTGATAGAATTATGGGTATTATTTTTTGTCTTTTATATCTTTGTTGGAAGAGATAGTTCTCTCTGGGCCTTTTGATCCCTTATATGTCTTGCTGGGAATGCCAGGGCTACAAAGGCATTTAGCTGGGCCATTCCTCAGGGTTGTTTGTGTACCTAATAATCTTGAGAGATGAGGTAACTTTTCTCTCCAAAGAACAGGTTTGCTTAATGCTTGCTATAAAAGCAGTAGATTATCTAACCTCTGGGTTCCTCAGCTGTGACACAAAACCACTGTATGCAGAGCAGATCCATCTGAGTCCATGTCATCACCTGTGTGAGAACTGGAGGTAAGGGGAGCTGACACTTGTAAGCTGATGGATGGACTTCTTCCTGTGCTGTGAGTAATAAAGTTCTTTGTCTCTGACCCAGAAGTCTTGTGTCTTCTGCCAACATCTATGAAACTGTAATAGGGCAATTTACTAACTTATAAGAAGGCAAAATCCAATCCAAGACCAATAGTCTTTAACATTATTGCAAAACCAATTTGTAATTATTTGTTTAATATTTATTTTTCACACAGGACTATAGATTTTATTAAAATTTTTTAAATGTTTATTTATTTTTGGGAGAGAGAGAGAGACAGAGTGCAAACTGGGGAGGGGCAGAGAGAGAAGGAGACACTGAATCCAAAGCAGGCTCCAGGCTCTGAGCTGTCAGCACAGAGGCAGACGTGGGGCTTGAACCCATGAACCGTGAGATCATGGCTTGAGCCGAAGTTGGATGCTTAACCGACTGAGACACCCAGGTGCCTCAGGACTATAGATTTTAAAAGATAAGAAATATGTCTGTCTTTTCACCACTGTTCAACCAGAGCTGAAGGGAGAACCTGGCAAAGGGTAAGTTTCAACAAATATTGGTTGATTTATGGATTGAAGGAGATGTGTGTAAAGAGAAAGCTATGAGAATGAATCCAAACCCAAATATGAGAGTTTGAAGGCAAGACTGACAGTTTACAATCAGATCTCCCTATTGTTAAATAACAAAACACCACCACTTATCAAGTACCTACCAGCCAGGCCCTCTTATAGATTATTTTTTCAAAATTATCACATTTAAATGTTCATAACCTCCATTTCCCAGATTGTAAAGTGCTTTCACACACACCGGATCTTAGGCATAAGTCTGTGTATTGTTAACCTCAAAGTAAAGCCAACAATAATAGTAATAAATGGCTAACATTTATTCTGGAGTTACTATGTACCACACACTGTTCCACCCTTTTTATGTATATTACCTTGTTTAACCATCACACCTACTCTGTGAGTATGTAACTTTATTATCCTTATTTTACAGTTGAGAGAATTGAAGAACAAAGATGTAACTGACTTGTACACAGTCAACCTGCTTCTGAGCAGCAGTGCTTGAATAAATACAGTCAGTCATGCTGATACCAGAGCTCACAGATGCTTAAGCTATATTGTTTCTTTTTTTTTAAGCTATATTGTTTCAAAGATGAAAGTGAAGAGAGTGAGAGTGAGTTGCTCTATTGAGATTAGCCAGCTAAGTGTCAGAGCTAGAACTCATACCTAGCTCAATTATGAATACTGCTTGGACCTGAAACCAAATCCTAGACCTAATAGTCATAACCAATCCCAAGATAACTTTATTGGCCTGCTTCTGTGGTCTGACACACCTTACAGTTCAGCCAGCATAGATTTCTGACTAGTCTTGCCAATTCTGCCTGACTAGTGTCTGCTCATAAGGCTGCATCCATCTGCCCCATGAGCTCAAACTTAAAATAGAATTACCAAATGCATTCAAAGGATTGGCCATTGCAGAAGGAAAGAGTTCAGAGTTCTCATTTTCATGCTCCTGAATCTGAAGGCATGATTCTGAGATGAGGGCTCTGGGCCCTGTAGCTGTGTGGTTCTGAATCAGTCACCTTATCCCCAGAGCAGTCTCATTAGTGACAGCACTGGACCCAATGGCCTCTGAAATCCCTCACTTTCTGCTTCTCAAGCACCATGTATTGCATCATTTGTGACTTCTTTTGGAGGACCTTAGATTTTTCAGTACCAATCAGATCCACTAAGTGAGTGCTTCCTTGCCCCTAAATTCTTCCCATTGCTCTTGTCAGCCCTAGGCCTCTCCTGGGTTTTGTCAGTAAATCACCCACTAAAATTTTCCTACCGTATGTTTTCTTCCCAGTGCTTCTCTGTGACCAAAGATGCTTATATTTTACCATATAAGTTAGAATTTTTGTTTTCCTGTTAACACTTTATGTCTTCCAGGAAATAATGCCTTAACTCTTCTAAATATCTCCTTTGCAGGGGCACCTGGGTGGCTCAGTCACTTAAGCATCCAACTCTTGATTTTGGCTTAGGTAATGATCTCATGGTTCATGGGATTGAGCCCTGAATTGGCCTCTGCACTGACAGTGTGGAGTCTGCTTGGGATTCTCTCTCTCCTCCCGCCCCCACTCAAACTCTCTTTCTCTCTCAAAATAAACAAACATTAATATATTAAAAAAATAATAAAAAAATAAAGACAAAAAATAAACACACATTAAAAAAATAAATATCTCTATTGCAAAATATTATTATCTCTCAATATTTTCATTCTTATGGATCAGAAACAAGTCTACTGACCTACAGGATGTTAATCTTGAATGTGCCAATCTTTTATTTATATGTGGTAGGACAGAGACTGGATGAATTAGCTAAGATGACATTTATTTTTTAAGTCAAAAAACATTTATTTATTGAACACTTACAATGGGCTAGGCACTGGCTAGGTGTAAGAAGAAAAAAATGAATAAGGAAAGAAATATGTACTTAAGGGTTCATGGTTTAGAGAGAAAGACAAACATGTATAAATTATATTTCATACCATAAATGCATCAATACACATGAATAAATGATAAACCACTTGGGGAGATCCAGGAAGGCTTCACAAAGGAGGGGACATTTGAGCTGAAATCTTCCTAATTGCACCCCACAGACCACATTCAGTGACTACTTTTCCCCATAGTTATGGGCAAGAGTTGACAATGAAGATAGATCAACGAATGTGGGTGAAATTATAAAGTTTCTCCCTCGTTTTCGAGTGGCAATGTGGTCCTCTAGAGGGAGCTACATAATTGTGGGAGAGGAGCAAGTCACCCTCCTTGGTGTCTTTGGCTAACTCCTCATTCAGGAAACGTTTTAGTTTTAATGACAGTAGTCCCCAAATTCCAAATCATCATGTATGCATTGTCAGTGATCCTATAAATCTGAATGCTTCTTTCTTTCTGAGTAACTTATTCATTTCCTTAATTGATGGAAATTAAACCAGAGATAGCTAATCATAATGGAATGTTGGTAACAATTCCAGATCTTATCATGAAATTTGACATAAGGGCCCTCATGGGCAGGGTTTTCTTCATTTGAATGCTGACTCTCATACAGGCTTGGCCACATGTCTTCAGGTATTTTCTGAAGACAAAACACGCTTTTTGATCCCTGCCTGTGAATTCTTGTTATATCAGAACACAGTTCTTTCTTTTCTGCTTTTTTTAAAAGAAGGAAAAATTTATTCTTTAACAGCTTTGGAGACCAGAAGTCTGAGATAAAGGTGTTGGCATTTGCTTCCTTCTGAGAGCTTCTTGTAATTTACTGACAATTTTTAGTGTACCTGATCCTTGCCTTCATCTTCACATGGTTTCTCCCTGTGTACCTGTCTCTAAATCTCCCTTGTTTGGAAGGACAACAGTCATATTGGATTAGAGCCCACCCAAACGACTACATTTTAACTTGATAACTTCTGTAAAGACCCTGTCTGCAAATAAGGTCATATCCTGATGTATTGAACATTAAGACATCAACATATAAAATTGAGAGTGACAAAATTCAACCCATAACAATGCCTAAGTTAGATAGAAACTTTACTCTTAGCTGTAAGTGTTCTCTCACCCTCCCCAATATTTAGCCACATTTCATTTTTTTACTCCATGTCCACCCCCTAGTCTGCACCTTCCTCTCCAGGTGACCTCCGCCATGACTCATTTCTTCTAGCCTGTCTTTCCTGCAAACACCTGTAGTCCTAAAACTATACAGTCCTAGATTTGTTACATTGTTACAGTTGCTCAAGGTGAGAGTGACTCTCTAGTACTTCCAAAATCAAGTTAGAAAGTGTCTGCCTTGTTACAAAGCTCTCCATATCTCCCTGGTTATATATTCCTGTTTCCAAGCCTTCTTGCTATTTCCACTGCCTAGAATGCTAACTGCTCCAAACCTGTACATGCTGTAAAAGCCAGCATAAATTGTAGTTCTTCAGTGACACTTTCCCTGATCTTTCCCTTCTTGGAATTTTACCAGGGTTTACTACAATCAGTATCTTACAACTCTGTTTTGTTGTTGTTGTTTGTTGTTGTTGTTTTTGTTGTTGTTTTAACTATTTCATGTGTGTGTGACCTTCTAAGCAAACTGTGAGCTGCTTGAGGATAGGATCATGACTGGCGTTTCCCTAAGGTCCTCCTCTCTGCCTAACACAGAGTCTGAGACATATAAGGACATCAGTAAATGTTGGTTGAATGAAGCAATACATGAGTTAATGATCTGGTGAATGAAAGAGTGACTGACCTAATGATTTAATGGATAGATGATGATGCTAAGGGTAGGGTTCTGAACCTTCTGGGAACTCGACTAAATATTCACTTGTAATTATGAGGGGTGCCTCAGTGTAATAGAGGCTTCCTTTCTAAGGGGCATGCTGTACCTGACTTTGTCCTTACTTGGAGCACTGAGGTGACCACAGAAATGTTATCTATCTCATCAAGAAATGAAGAGTGGGCTGGAGGCCTCCCCATACCATCTCCCACTTTATGCCCTGCAGTTCAAAGTTCCTTTCAAAGAAGTATTATGTTTTAGACCTCCACAGACACAGAAAGAGCAATTTAGATCTTCAGGGGAAGGCTAGGGTGCAATCTTTGGAGCATCAGTGTAGGTTTATTCACTTGTGCCCCTGGCAACCATGGCCTATTATGAGGCAGGTAAGGAAATATCCTGATGTTTCTCAATGTGCTGACCAAAGGACAAGGATTTAACCCTGGCTATTGTTCAGGGTACTGTAAAAACATGGTTCAAGAACACCTGGTTATCTTTAGCAATAGAGAAATAATAAAAGTCATTAATCAAAAGGTAATCCCCAAGATCAGAAGTCATTATCTAGTCACATACTCTCTACAGCACCCCTTATCAGACTAGAGGCAGATAGTACCTCACATTGAAAATGCAGGCAAAACATACACAAGTATTTAAAAGTCCCCAGAAGAGAGAAGGGCCATTCTCAGTCATGATGGAAGGTCTGGATTCTGTGACGGGTGGAGAAGCCCTTGGGAGCCTACTGCTATTAGGGTCTGGGAAGAAACAGAAGAATATAAAAGGGCTGGTTCTCTTTCTGAAGATTCTACTTTGGTTTGTGTTAGAAGTAGAGTTGGAGAAGGTTCTAGTGTCTGGCCATAAGAATAGGTCACTAAAGGACCAGCATGGAAGAAGAACCAGCCACTTCTACTCTGAAGACAGGCTCAACAAGGACCAGCTACATAATGTGCAGGTGCAGTTCAAAATGAAAATGAGGGATTCCTTGTACAAAAATTATCAAACAATATTTTTCAAAAAATCTCAAGATGGTGACAACAAAGCACCAAATGTGGGGTTCTTTTGAGCACAAGACCTTGTGTGACTGCTGAGGACTCATGCTTAAGAAGCCAACCCTATACCCAGTCCATGGAGAAGCACAATGTTCAGTCTAAACCACTCACTGTTTTCTGGTTATACCCAAGCTTTCCTGTGTCAGAGCCTGTGTACCTGCAGTCACTTTCCCCTGGAACACCTTGAACACCTTTCTTCCCTGCAGTACGCAGTTTTCCTCTTGGATGGTGGCTAAGATGTTTGCTAATAATAATGCACTAAGGGCACATTTCTTATGTGTTTCTTATAATCACAAAAATGTTCTTTAAGCAAAACAAGAACTGTAACTTACTAGCTTGACTCTTGTTTGATAAAGTTGCAGTACATTTCAGTGTGGGTCATGTTGAGGTAAGAAATGAGCACTTCTAGTATCATGATAGGGAGTGAGAAGTTTGCATCAGCCAGAATTAACAAGGAAAGCTGCTCAGTGATCCTGGGTCTGCAGCAGGGCCTCAAGGAAAGCAGAACTTGAGAGGAGAGAGGAAGATTTGGGGGAGGAGGGCAAGATGGAGTCTGAAGACTCAAAATGGAAGACTCAAGATTGTTCTGGTGGTGGCTACTAGAATGGGAGGTAACTGAGGAACCATTGGAGACAATGCTGATTGATCAAATTAATGTCAATTTTACCTGTATAACCAAGTAATGCTGTAATGTGCAATTTGTGTGTGTGCATGCATGCACGCATGCACATGTGCACACATTTGCACAGAATATGATCATTTTATGATAGATAATGCCTGGAAACTAGGTGAGACAGTGGTGGTATTACATTACAGTTGTGTGCTCTGGTTTTAATTTTTTTAAGTTTATTTATTTATTTTGAGAGAGAGACAGAGAGATAGAGAGAGTGAGCAGGGAAGAGGCAGAGAGAGAGGGAGAGAGAGAATCCCAAGTAGGCTCCAGGTAGCATGGAGCCCAATGTGGGGCTCAGACTCACAAACCATGAGATCATAACCTGAGCTGGGACCAGGAGTCAGGTGCTTAGCCAACTGAGCACCCAGGTGCTCTGTGTACTCTGGTTTTAGAGACTTAACTTCAAACTTCAGCACTGCCACTTTGTAACCGGGTGAACTTGGCAAGATTCTGGGCCTGTTTCTTCATCTATAAAATAAGAATAATAATAGTATGCACATTTTAGAGTTGTTTGTGTGAGGATTAAGTAATTAATACATATACTGTGCTTTGGTTATCAGGATGTGGTAAATACTCTACAAATATGACTAATTATTATTTGAGTTAAATCATAATTATAGCAGGACATGATTCCTAAGTGAAATTATTATCTGAGATCGCTCTAGGGGTGTGAGGATTACAAATTTTGTCTGTACTTTTTACCTAATGAATTTTTAAGAAGTGGAGCACCTTGGGGCATTCCCACTGACGAATGACTCCTACACACAGAGCACAATTTCCCTAGAACGTTGTGACTGGTCTTCCAGATCGGATGCCACTCAGAGGAACACCTTGCACGTTTCAAAAAAGTAACTTCCTTAATGCACATCTGCTTGGTTTTCCTTCCTCTCTCTCCTCTTTGTTTCCTTTTTCTAATTCTACTTTAAACCTCTTGAGCATACTAACGAGATCGAGAAAATTTCCCCAGTCCCCTTTTTAACTGCAACATGATTCAGCTTATCTCTGATCATTCTTTTATTCTATTATTCTGGATACATGGGTTTTCTTTCATTCTGGATACATGGATTTTCTTGACCTTTTTAGGGACAGAGTTCTATGTGCTTGTCCCATGTTACTTACTGCGATACCAGAAATAGACTATGATGCTTATAGTATTGCCTTTTTTCCCCCTAAAGCCACACATTAAGGGCATTTTTTGTATACTTAATACCTTCGGTATAACTTCTTGTGGTTTATTAATCTCAAGCTTGGATTCAGAGGGAGAATAATTCTCATAAGAAGATTAGTTAGATGCTGAGAGAATATTTTCAAAACCACAAAGCAATTCAGAGGTAAAATTGGTATTTGATTTTTAAGATTTTAATGCATTGAATTTCATGTGAGAACAAAATATCAGCAAGTAGAAGATAGCCTAGTTATTTTACGGTGAAATTAAAATTCATATGTTATCAGAAATTTCATTGTCCTTCTGCACTCTGTGATAGATATTAGCTGAGGTTTCTGTGATGCAGTTGCATGTGGTAAGAAGTAATAAGAAGAAATGTGATGCGTAATGGCAGATGACTTTGTTTTGTTGTATTCTCTTCTAGAAAGGTGGTAAAGATCTTAATGGGAGAGAGAAACAAAAAATATTTTATTTTAATTTTTCAATTTGAGTATAGTTGACACACAATGTTACATTAGTTTCAGGTGTACAACAGCAATTTGACTCTATATTATGCTATGCTCACTACAAGTGTAGCTATCATGTGTTGCCATACAATGGTATTACATCATCAACTATATACTCTATGCTGTGCCTTTTATTCCCATGACTTATTCATTCCATAACTACAAGGCTGTATTTCCCATACAACTTCACCCATTTTGCCCTTCCTTCCTCCCTCCTCCCCTCTGGTAACCATCGGGTCATTCTCAATATTTATAGGTCTGATTCTGCTTTTTGTTTTTTTAGTCACTTATTTTGTTTTTTAGATTCTACAAATGAGTGAAATCATGTGATATTTGTCTTTCTCAGTTTGACTTATTTCACTCAGTATAATGTCCTCTAGGTCCATCCACATTGTTGCAAATGGCAAGATCTCATCCTTTTTTATAGCTTTGTAATCTTCTCTGTGTGTGTATGTGTGTGTGTATTCACCACATCTTCCTCATTCATTTATTTATCAATGGGCAATAAGGTTGCTTCCATATTTTTACTATTGTAAATAATGCTGCAGTAAACAAAGGGGTTCATGTATCTTTTTGAATTAGTGTTTTCATTATCTTTGGGCAAATACCTAGTAGTGGAATTATTGGATCATATGGTATCTATATTTTTAATTTTTTGAGGAGCCTATAACCGAATATTTATCAAAATACCAGCACATTTTTCACAGAACTAGAACATATAATACTAAAATTTGTATAGAACCACAGAAGACTCCAAACAGCCAAAACAAAATATTGAGAAAGAAGAAAAAGGTGGAGGTATTACAACTCAAGATTCCAAGGTATATGACAAAGCTGTTGTAATCAAAACACTATGGTACTGGCACAAAAACTAAACACACAAATCAATGGAATAGAATAGAGAGCTCAGAAATAAGCTAATGTATATATGGTCAGTTAAGCTATGACAAAAAAGGCAAGAATACACAAAACACAGAAACGAAGTGTTAAAAAATAATTGTTTCTAGAAATATGAAAAGGTACCAATAATTAGAGGATAATATGGAGTTACTCTTAATGTTGTTAAGGATTATGGTGGCTTCTGATGTCATTGTGTAATGAACTAGAAGGAGGGCACCTGGGTGGCTCAGCAGGTTAAGCAGCCAATTTTGGTTCACTGTTTGTGAGTTCGAGCCCCATACCAGGCTCAGTGCTGACAGCTCAGAGCCTGGAATCTGCTTTGAATTCTGTGTTTCCCTTTCTTCTGCCCCTTCCCTGCTCACACTGTCTCACTCTCTCTCTTAAAAATAATTAAACATTAAAAACAACTTAAAAATGAAATAGAAAAATGTCATAATGTCTAAATACCTAATACCAAAAATATTTTAGCAAAACTAAAATAAAGAGATAAGGATAAAGATGGACAACTCACACTACTTGATTTTAAGAATTACTATATTAATAGCTACACTCATGAAAATAGTGTGGTATTGACCTGAAGATAGACAAAAAGATCAATGAATTAGAATAGAGACTCCAGAAATAGACCTAACAAATATGGTCAATTGACTATTGACAGATACATAAACAATTTGAGAAAGGAGAGTCTTTTCAACAAACAGTGTTGGGATAACTGTGTATCCATATGCCAAAAGATGAGCCTCAATGCACACCTCATACCTATACCAAAGATAACTCAAAATGGATCATAAACTTACAGGTAAAACATAAAGGATCCTTTAATACATAGAATCAAAACTAATACAGCTGCCTTCCTCTCTAACTTTTTTTTCCTTCCCCTCCCCCATGGTCTTCTGTTAAGTTTCTCAGGATCCACATAAGAGTGAAAACATATGGTATCTGTCTTTCTTTGTATGACTTATTTCACTTAGCATAACACTCTCCAGTTCCATCCATGTTGCTACAAAAGGCCATATTTCATTCTTTCTCATTGCCATGTAGTATTCCACTGTGTATATAAACCACAATTTCTTTATCCATTCATCAGTTGATGGACATTTAGTCTCTTTCCATAATTTGGCTATTGTTGAAAGTGCCGCTATACTGGGTGTTGTATGGAAACCAATTTGACAATAAACTTCATATATTGAAAAATAAATAAATAAAAAAATAAACATTAAAAAAAAATTTTTAAGAAAAAAAAAGAAGAAAGTGCTGCTATAAACATTGGGGTAAAAGTGCCCCTATGCATCATCCATAAGAGACTCTTAAACACTGAGAATAAACTGAGGGTTTATGGGGGGTGGGAGGGAGAGGAGGGTGGGTGATGGGCATTGAGGAGGACATCTGTTGGGATCAGCTCTGGGTGTTGTATGGGAACCAATTTGACAATAAATTTTGTATTAAAAAACAAAAACTTCTAGTTATCCCTGAGTTCATGGGCCAACCAAAAAAAAAACAAACTAATACAGCTGAAAGTAAGTTGTGGTTTTTCAATTTATTTCACTGCTTAATAGCTTATTGGACAAAGTAGAGGAAGTATATTAATCAATAGCAAGGGAGGATGAAGTGGTATGTTTCAAAATGGTCCATTTAAGTTATCTAGGTAGACCATCCTGTTGCCAGTTCCTTTGTTGGAATCCTATCTGAGGTTACAATGGGTAGGAATTTTCATCAATGTGAGCCACCCTGATTATTCCTCAACATATCAAAACACAATAGAATAGCAGCAGGCTGCAATAAATAAACAAATCAATGAAAAATAAAATAAAATATAAGTGGTTAAAATTCTTAACATAAAAGTCTCCTAAAAGTCAATATAAAAAGCAAAACAACTCAATTTCAACAAATGGATCCTCAGCAAAGGATATGAGTAAGCAATTCACAGAATTGCAAATGGCTAATATGCATTTTAAAAGGTTCTCAGTTTCCTGATGATCAGGTATATGTAACTCTAATAATAAGGTAGCATTTCCACTTACCAGATGAACGAAAATTAAAAAGATTGCTAGTATCCACTTTTCAAGCATGATCTGAAGACCTTTTGCATCAGAATCATTTGGTGGGTTTATTTAAAAGGCAATCCCCAAAACTTGGAAACAACCTAGATGTCCTTTAATGGTTGAACAAACTATGGCACAACTACACCATGGATTACTGCTTAACAATGAAAAGGAGAAACTATTGATATATGCAACTACTTGGATAAATCGCATGGGCATTATTCCAAGTGAAAGAAGCCAGTCTCAAAAAGTTACATACAAAATTAGTCTAGGCTTGAAAAGAAAAAATCAATTTTGAGAGAGAAAAGATTGGTGTTCACCAGGGATTTGAGATGGTGTTAGGGTGCAACTATAACTTGATAGCATGAGGAAATATGTTAGGGTAATGAGACTCTTTTGTATTCTGATTGTTACACCATCAGGTGGTTATGCAAATCTACTACCTGTGTTAAAAGTCACAGAACTGCATACTCCACCTCCTCAAAAGTCACTGTATGAAAATTAAAACTAACAAACAAACAAACAAACAAAACACATATATGGAGCCCACCTCAGACAACAATCAAAATCTCTGGGCAGGTGCAGTTCAGCCAGTGGCCACTCCTAACAAGCTCCCAGTGATTCTCCTGGATATTAGGTTTTAAGAAACACTGGCCTGTCATAATTTTTTATATGAGTTTAAATTTGTACAACATTCTGGAGGATCATTAGGAATATATAAAAAAATATAGAAGGTGTATACACTTTTTCTCAGCAATCAACTTGTAGTAATATATCATATGGATACACTCACAGAAGTTTGCAAAAACATGTACAAACATGAGCACCAGCAGAAATGAAGCAGTGAAAATTAGGAACAACTTAGATTTCCATCAAGAGCAAACAATTAAATAAATTATGTTTTAGCTATATGGTATATTTGTAAGCACATAATGGAGGAGAATACACCTATAATTTTATGTACTTATTTACATTCTGATGTATCTGGAAGGGACCCTTCAGGCTGTTAGTGAACATGATACAGCTTTAGGTAGTGGCTTTACCCTCACCCATCCTGTCCTCTAAAAAAAGGAGAATGAATTGCTTCCATTTAAACAAATAGGGATCTCTCTCATACAAATCTAGCTATGGCATTGGTGCTTCAGTGATAGAATTCTCACCTCCCAAATCCAGATATGCAGTTCCTCCTGAGGAATAAGGTCTGTCATCCACAGCCTGGCCAAGCAGCCAGTGTAGGCACATATACTCTGGGCTTTCTCTCTACCACACTGGAAATCTTAAAGTTTGACTTACATAATAAGCTTTGGGAAGAGGTAGAGAGTCCTTCAAATTCTGTGCTTTTTTAAATGTATGTGTACCTGTGTGAATTAAAATTGATATGAAAATTCTAATAGAGACATATAAGTTAAATTAAATTAAATTAAATTAAATTAAATTAAATTATGTTTTCATTATAGTTATTATTCTTGGGCATCTTCTCTATGCCTGGGGCTTTACACATATTGTGTCTAATTCTCACACTAGCCTTTATGGTGGATTTTATCAGCCCTCTATGTAGATGAAAAAACTACAGCACTGGGAGGTTAAGTTTCTTGCCCAAGTCTCCCTGCTCCCTCCTCACTCAGGAAAAGGCAAAGGCCCTTCTCTTTTGTCCCCTAGGCTCTGCTTGCCTTTCCAAGTAACACTGTTCTAAATTGATAAGCCAAAAA
Organism: Panthera tigris; assembly: GCF_018350195.1. Classification (NCBI taxonomy): domain Eukaryota; kingdom Metazoa; phylum Chordata; class Mammalia; order Carnivora; family Felidae; genus Panthera; species Panthera tigris. The sequence continues at coordinate 28,825,254 of NC_056664.1, read as the reverse complement.
TTCACCCAATATATATTTCCATCTTTTCACATTAATTAAACACATTTTTATTGAATGTATATTCTGTAACAGAAAGCAATCTGTTCATATACTATTTAAATATTTGAAATGAACAGCATCCATTCAGTTTTCTGGACGTCCTTTGTGATGTCTCCTAGCTGGCGGCATGAGAATTCTGTTGCTTGTCTACGGGTCTCATCCTTCTGATTTGGTTATCTTGTCTACAGGTCTCATCTTTCTGATTGGGTTATCTCTATTCTGATGGGTCAGTTTCCTTGCTTATCAGTTCTTGAATATTTGAATATCACTCCTGGTTACATGACTTTTGCTTTATATCTATTCCATGATATTCATAACATCTTCCTCTCCTTTTATCATTATTGCTAAGCTGTTGTGCCTTCAAAGTGTGACTCTTGTTTCTTCTGTCTGAATTTGCCTTCTTTTCTACTCCTTTGACATACCTAATGACCGTTCAAGCTTCTGGGCTCAATTCAAGTCCCATCCTTCTGAAAGTCTTTCCTGCCCAACACAGCCCACTCCCTTGGGAGTCTTGTAGTTCCCTGTTCTCCCCTCTATCATGGGCTATCATACGATTGCTGTGAGTTTCTTGTGTGTGTGTGTGTGTGTGTATGTATGTGTTCATATCTTCCATACATAGCAAAATTCCAGTCACACACTATGTGCCTGATGCATGTTTCTTGACCCAGCTGGAGATATGCCAGATGAATGGCACTTACAACTGACTGAGCAGATGGGAACAACTCTGATTTAGTGGAAATCAGAGCCTAGACTCCAAGACACCTTCTCTCACCAAGTATTTGGAGGAGTGGCCACACTTACACCAGCAGGAAATGAAGAATGGTCCTGGAAAGTCTCTCATAGTTTCACTACATTCTGGTGCCTCACTAGTCCCTGATTGTGGCATAATTTCAACCTTGCCTGTGAATTTGTTTCAGACAAATCAGGAGTCTAGCCTCCATCCCTATCTTAATGCTCTAACACCCCTTGCCCTCACTACTTCAGGTACTACTTAGTATTCAACTACTTATTCAAGTCTAGAATCAGAAATGTTGGCTATGTTGTGAGATTGTTATTTTTCCCCCAAATACATTTCTGGGATCCACAAAAGCCCATAAAAAAGTAGCTAGAAAAACCATAGCCTTAGCAAGCCGGTTCCCCTAGTGCCCTTCATTATCATTTAAGGAAACAGACCATTTTCCTCTCTGCCTCTCTTCTCCCATCCACTCCCTAACATCAGTTTTGCATTCCCAGTTTCCCTCAAGGAATTTTCTGAAATTAAATATTATCTCATTGTCTCCAACTCCATATGTCTTCCCTCTCAAAACAATCCCTACTTACTGCCTCCAATCTCTTGTCTTCCTGGCTTGAACCTTTGGCATAATTTTTGACTCACCATCTCCCGAGTCTTCCTTCCTTCATATGTGATTAGTCATCAAGTCACAGTATTGATGAGAAGCTTCCTTCATGGCAACTCTTAGATCTGCTCTTTCCTTTCTGATTTCCTTGGCCACTGGCAATTGTAGGTTCCTCTTAACTCATGCATTTTCTAACTAGTCATGTCCACTGGCAAGACAGAGCTCAGATATCACCTTCAGAAATGTTTCATTATTTTATGATCCTCTGGATTCACCTATGTATACTTCATTAAATACCTGCATGTATCCTTGCCTATGAACTCCTCAGGGCAGGGTCCTTTTTCAATTTCTCCTATGATCCCAGTACCTGGCACATGGTGGGTGGTCAGTGAATGCTTGTAGAATGGATGTGTACTTGTAGGAAGTGAGGGGGGCGGTTAGATGGAGGGAGGGATTATTCCATTAGGATACTCATTGATGTTTCATGTTTTGATTCCAGTTGAACCTAAGAGTTTCCAACTTTTGGGGGATCTGATATAACTTACAGAATCCCTCCTCAAAAGGATAAATAAATCCACAAAATAATGGCTATAATTTCAGGATCATAGACCTCCTAGGCCCTATCCACAATCTAAGAAAGGAAGCCCTGGTCTATCCTTGCACCCAACTGGGAATATTACTGTCAAATTAATCTCTCTGAAATATTGTAAGAATATATATCAGAAATGTACTTTTGAGTAGAGCAAGTCTAAATTTTTGGCTTGGAACTCATGGTTCTCTGCTAATTGACTATGTTTTGTGCATCCATATGTATTTCCTCCTATCCCCAATATTTAATCAGGCCATTGACACCAGAGAGACGTGTGTCAAGCTCAGAAGTAACTGCTACTGTCACAAAACTTTTCTGAACAGAATGGCCACCAATGATTTCTTGATGTGTTGTCACACACTGTTTCCCAGGGCCCCAGTTGTCTATGGGCTGGCAAGAGACCTGTAGGGAGGCCTGCACAAGCACTTACCTTTGTCAATCAACTTTCTTTCTCCCTGAAACTCATATGCTGTTTCCTTTATTCACAATGTGGCTCTTAGCTGAGGCCAATTTTATTCCCAGGGGACATGTAACAATGTCTGAAGATATTTTTGGTTGTCACAACTGGGGAGTGGGTGCTACTGGCATCTAGAGGGTAGACCATGAATAATCCCTCACATTCTACAATGCACAGCACAGACCCCACAGCAAAGAACTTTCTAACCCCTAATATTGATAAATCTGAGGTTGAGAAGCTCTGGTATGCAGGGATCTCTACATCAGTAGTCAGTCCTCAAATTCTTCTTCAAGTCCCACTCTCTCAGAAAAACTTTTCCAGGTCCCCTCTAGTCTGCCAGATCTTTCCTTTCTTTAAATTCTGTCATTCTCAGCATCTTTCCCCACCTCCAACATACAAATTAGGACTTGACACTTAAACAGATGTCACCAAATCTTGCATTTGTTTTATTCCATATTCTCATTTAGGTTATAAGATCATTAAGGAAAGAGATATTTATTTTTCTATAGACCTAAGCCCAAGGCAAAGGTGTAATAAATACTTGTTGACTCAAGTTGTTCCCTTACTCATAGAATGAAATAAAAATGTGCTTAAATACTCCTCATAAGGATTTCAGGATAGGGAAGCAGAGGAATCTTGTTTAAATGTAAAAGGGAAGTTCTAGAATTTCCACAGAATTTAAACTCTTCTTATTCTGAGGAATATACCTGGAAGTGGAACTCAAGTATAAGCTAAAGTCACACTCTCCTCTGAAGTTTAAATAAAATATGGCTGAACCCCTCAGCAAGAACCAGAGACCTTTTGGTATATTATGTGTTCAGAAGTCACATATGCCTCCACACATCTGCTCTACTAAGACCCTTCCTTGCCTTTCACCTGCCATGGCCAAATTCTCCTTCCTATCCTGGGCAGGCTCTGACTTGACAGTTCCTTTTGCCCAGTGTCCCCTAAAATCTCCTACATGAGGCATTTATATGTCTTTAAGTCTTTAGAGAGGGTTGGAAATACACACCTAAAAATCAAATAGTAGGCAGCCCTATTTTTTGACAGCTCTATTTTTAAAAATCTTTCATCAACCCCAGTCTAAGAATTTCTCATAGACCTGCCTGCCTTTTGCTCCAGACCTCAATCTTCTGCTATGTAGGTCTGCACCTTCTCTGTCTTCCTTCTTTTTCCTCAACTTCTTCCTAGCCCCCACTCTTAAATTTCTATGAGCTACTTTTGCAGAGCAGCCAGAAATTACTGAAGCTTTACTTTCCCCATCCCAAGCAATCTAGGATGATCTTACCCTAACAAAGATTGTCTTCTCCCTAAAACAAAACAAAACAAAACAAAAGAAAACTCTCAGTGTCTTGTGTTCATTATACTCCGCAAAGAAAGAGCTCCGAGTTCTGGTGAAGAGAAATATCAGCCATGAAGGGAAATGCTTCAGGAGAGACAAGTAATAGAGCTCTGCAAAAGAAGAAAGTATGGCACAGGTATGAATTAGACCTGAAGAGTGAGGAAAGTTCTGTTAAGGCTGTCATGGCTTAGTTATATGTCAGCCACCTGTTTTTATTTCTAACCAAATCTTGGAGGGCTGGGGACACTGTTAAACCACCTATGTGGCAGGGTCAGCCATCAAGCTGGTGTGAGTCCCTCTGAGGATGAGAATGAGGCCAGCACTACACAAAGCAGTGTTCCCTGGGGATGACAAAATGCCTTGTTTTGGCACGAAAGAAAAGCACAGACACATCATTTGGGTAGCACTCACTTTTGCTAATACATATACAGTACTATAAAGTTAATAAATCTTGTTTTGTAAGTGATATAAGCTCATTATTAAAAATTATAGGTGATGAAACTCACTCTTATTTTCACCATGAGAAATAATTTCTGAATATTTTAGTGTATTTCCTGGTCTAATGGGGGTCTTAAGGAAATAAGGGCTTTTCATCTCTAAGGAAATGCTTGGGTCAGTTTTACCACAGGAAAAAAGACTCTTATTTTACAGGGTCAGAACTGGATATCAAAATTTTCATCTTGACCTACTCCTAGAAGTGTCATGACCCATTCTTTAAGTTAATGTGTGTATCCTCTAGGAAACTCAGAGGCTTTCCTACTCATCTTTCCCCTTAAAGTTAATTTAGTTGTTCAATAAGTACTTACTGAATGTCCACTGTCATTACCAGACACTGTTCTAGGCAGTGGGGATACATCACAGAACAAGACAGACCTAAATCTCTTCTCATGGAGCTCTTCCTTGTGGGAGGAGATAGCAAGGAGATGAGCAACTCTCTTCAATTCTCTAGGTTCCAATCTTCTCTCTGGTCAAATAAATTGAGGAGGTTGGACCAGAAATTAAACATCTTCAGACCATGGGAAAATCATTTGAAATGCCTGTCTTAAATGGGAACATTTTGTTAAGGTTCCTTTTTTAATCTTTTAAAACATTTAAAAACAATGTTTGAAGTGATTTATCATGGAGTAAAACTGATGCTCTGTGAAAATATGCCTTGATTATGCAGTGACTACGCACCTGCCCAGAAAGGCACTCCACCTTGAGGAGCAAGAATCTTCCCACTCTGATAGAACATGGCAATAATTTCTAATGATATTTTTCTTGACAGCCAGTAAAGTAGGCAATATATCCAGACACTTGGTGCCTGAACTGTGCAGAAGAAACCACTAAGTGGGAATAAATTTTCAGAAAAAGGAAGCTAAAGACAAACTTCCTAGTTGTACTTCAGATAGACCCTGAGGTGAGCTCTGTTGCTTCAATCCTTGACACATTAAATTATTTAATGCGTGTTTTGCAGCTCCTCAACTCTTTTCGTGACCTAAGGTAATCCTTACAGTTAGTTTGAGATAGATAGCTTTGCTCCTGTTTTATAGATCTAAAAATACAATCAAAGAGGTAGGGTGACTTGCTCAAGGTCACACAAATAGAATATTCAAACAATGTCTCCTAATACCAAACTGTATGGTTCTTCCCTGTCTTATATATACTCTCTCTCTGGAACCTAAAATTTCTGATTACTTTTCTTATGAAGAGTACAGGCATACTAGAAGAGTACAGAGTGGCTTTGTGTTTTGTTTGTTATTAAGTAGCAATGAAATTAAGCAAGGTAGCTAGTTGAAACCAAAAGGTCAACTGGGAACCAGCGCCTCCACTGACCACATCTTCCTTTGGGTATTTTTATTGCCTCTAGATGAGCAGCAAGAGTCTATTGAGAGTTTCACAAAAATTTCTTGGTGTCTCTGTGTTTCTGTGTCTCCTAGCCCCCCATATTCAGCCCCAGGCTGCCATCTGGCTAGTTTGAGTTGACCTGGCCCATACCCTGAGCCTTTTTAAATAGCCAGGATATGTAAATTCTTCTGGGAGTCCCCTAGGAAGAAGAAAAGTTTCTTCGTAGAAGAACTTCTTTAGAAGCTGAGTTCTAAAGAAATCAAAGTGCTCTTGATAAGGTGAGGGCTTTTCTCTGCTTCATCCCATAGCTGCTGGGGCAAGGTTGGGGACATGCCACAGTGTCTCCATCTGGGAGGTTTGGTAGGACACTTACAACATTCTCTTCCTTCTGCCTTCCCCTTCCTAGGCAGAAGCAGCTTCAGTTTCCTAATTTGTAAAGTGGGAATAATAATAACCCACATCAAAGGTGTTTTCATTTGAGTTTAGAGAATTCAGCCTCGATCATTATCTTTAACTCTATTCTTTTCTACTCATGTGTCCTCATTTGAAATCTGAATCAACAGTTCTCAGAATAATTCAGGTTTGGGTGTGTGTGGTAGGGAAGGGGTTTGGGGAGCTGGTCAATGGTTTAGAATTTTGCAAAAGGTTGGAGCTGTCACATTGATTGTCAATAGAGGTGTGTGAGAAGCTCAACCACAGAACTGTCCTGGGAGGGCAGGGATGGGTGAGATTACGCCCATGACTCTGTTTACCAGAGAGGTGAGGACAAGATGTACAGGGACCATGGACTCAGGAACACAGGAAAAGAAGAAGAGAGGGTAGGAGTTTTTCTTTGGCTCATAAAGGAGCCTGTCTCTGTGAAAGGGGAAATTACAAAGTTGACCACTGTGTAAATAGCTACATTGCATACCAATTTTCAAATACTGTTGAGATCAGTAAAAAGAGAAAGGGAAGAAGACCATATATGTCATGAAACCAAGCCATAAATAATGAAAGTACCAGTTACTCCCTAGTCAGTTTCTAACTGACTTTTTATTAGAGAAAGCAGGTATAAGCAAAAACAGCAAAACCAAAACAGCAGTTATTTTGTGTGAATAATAATCTAATATTATAGGGTATTTCTACATTGATATCTATGAAGGGCCAAGTGTCAGCTGAGGTCTCGCTATCTTTGAAATTGAAATTTGTTTAATAGCTCTGTCTCTTTACATTTTGTGGGAAGTCCAGTAGCCCCTCAAATGCCTTTGTCTCTCAGGATGCAGGGACTGTCCTGGCCACTGCTGGCTCCAACACCAGCACTTTCTGAGCTCACACTCTCCCTTGGGTCTCAGTTCTCACACTGTTTTCATTACTCTCCATTACACAGATCTGAATGTGGAACTGATCCCTTTTGTGTGGATCCCATACTTCAACACCATTGCCCAAGATATTAGGTGTGTGGCAAAATATTGCAGGTTCAGTGTAAGAGGCACTAGCAGTAGATATGTTCACACACCAAAATACATGCTCCCTCTACCCTTCCCACCAGCCTATTTCACTATCAGGCTATCATCTTTTGCAGAGTTCCTCTCCCCCACCTCTCCACTCTCTGTCCCACTGACTCACCTGCCCCCCAATTTCCTCCCCATTAGCCCCTTCCTCAGTCTCCCACTCCCTACTCAACTCAGACCTTCCCTTTGTTCATCAAAAACTCAAAAATGTCCCTGATGAAATTAATGTTTTTGTCCTTTAGCAACATTGAAAGATTTACAGATCCTTTGAAAACTTAGTCTTTTCCTTTTCTCTCTCCTTCATCTTTGTGAGAGAAGGCTCTCTCACAAACACAATGTATAGAAATTTTCTCATTGATATGAATTGTGTGTCCTCTACCTAGAATGCAGAACATAGAAAACAATAGTTTTGAGTAGCCAATTTTTTTGCTTCTTCAGTAAGCAAAAATGAATACAACTTAATAATGCAGGAACATATCATTTGTTCCTGAAGCAACACTTGTATGCCTTCTTCATGTTAATACAATGTGAAGGCCTTTGCTCATTCTGTCTTCTCAACCCCAGCCCTTTCCTTCCTACAGCTGCCTTTTCCCTCCCATCCTATCACAGTTATCATCCTCTTACTCCTTCTTCCATCCATTGGAATCCCGTTCTGCCAACTCCCAGGTTACATCTTCCCTCTATGAAGACCACCTGGCCTCCTGTGCTGGCCCTGTTTATTTTCTTTATACTCTATTTAACTATTTCATACATCTTTGTCTTCTCTTTTTGATTTTGGATGAATGGATGGCTTAAGCCTTCAGGAATTTTAAACCTGAATTAAATTAAATTAATTAAATTAATTAATTAAAACCTTGCGGTCACCTACAAATATATACACCAGCAGTGATGTGCTCTTGGGTAAATGACCCAAATAGTTCCAGTGTCAATTCCCCACCTGAAAAATGGAAATGAAAATAATAGTTTTCTCATAAGTGATGTTATAGGGATTGAGATTATGTTTCAAAGAGTTAAGCATAGTGTTGATACACAGAAAGTTCTCACTAAATGTCAACTTTCATTATGCTGTGCTGATGATCAAGATGGAAGTCATGGGCTGGGCCAAGAAGATGAAGAAAAATTGACTGAATCAGTAAAATAACTGATGGGTCAAGTAGGGAGAAACACATCAGGTCAGGCAGTTATCTGAATTGTAGATCAGAAAGAAGCCTGGTTGTTAGCTTAAATTTTCAGCTCTTCAGCCTGTGATGGCATGTTTTACAGACCATATGGTTTCTTGGAAGGTTTCTAGCCACCAGGAGGAGCACAGTGCATCCCCCCCCCCCCCCAGCCCCTACAAAGACCAGTCTTGGACAACAGTTAGAATAGAAAGTGATGACAATGCTCATTTCTCTGGCCAACTGGAGTGGAAGGGGAATTCTCCCATGGATTATTGTAATTTCCCAAATTAGAAACTTGACCAAGTAGCCAGAAGGTTTGAAAGGAGCCTCTGCTTGTCAACCCATGGCAACGTGGTTGGGTTTCAGACAGAGTATCATTATGAGCTTCTGCTGTAGCACAGGCTGGCATGTAGCTCCTGTCCTGACTCAAGGAACCACTCAGAAACTTCTGACTCACCAGGACCTCTTCCTGCAGCTTCTCTGTAGAGTTCCCCTCCCCCCAAGGGCTAACCAATGATAAAACTCATAACCAACAGTTTCTAAAATGTTCTTGTACATGTAGGTGGTAATTGCTGTACTATTATGTCATCACATCAGCCCTATGAGGTGCATACATCTGTTATCCCCTTTTTAGAGAGGAAGAGACCAGGCTGCAATCTGTAACTTGCCCAAGATCATATTTTGCAGGTAGCAAAGTGCGAACCCAATCTTCACAGCTCCAAAGTCCACATTCTTAACACTTGGATAATGGAGAATGAGTAGATCTCAGCCCACATAACTTAGAGTTAGGATAAGTATTATAGTAAACAGATTAATGCCTATCTGGTATGATTTGAAAGGTAGAAAATAGCTGTGTATTTAAAATAAGCAATAGACATCATACATATTTCCTAAAATTCCTATATTGCTCATTTCTTTTCCTTAGTATTTATTAATTTTTGGGAGGGAGAGACAGAGTGTGGGTGGGGGAGGGGCAAAGAGAGAGGGAGACACAGAAACCAAAGCAGGCTCCAGGCTCTGAGCTGTCAGTGCAGAGCCCGATGTGGAGCTCCAACCCACGAGCCATATCATTACCTGAGCTGAAGTTGGAGGCTTAATCGACTGAGCCACCCAGGCACCCCTTTTTTTAGTTAAAAAAACTTGATGTTCATTTCTTTAGATCAACACCTTAAGACTATGCAAACATTATCTGCTAGGGAAGGAAATCTATTAAATATGTACCATGTATTAGGTAACTGTGCCACGACTCCCAGGTGATTCTTGAGCACATTAAAGTTTGAGAACCTCTGCCCTAGGGGATGTGTTTATTCTCCCTGTTTCAATAATCACTCCTTGTAAATGATGCAAAACTCTCTCTGTTCTCATTCCTGAGCTCAACACTCACTCTTCCTCTGGTACTCAACAGCCTCAAAAGTAAACATTTTTAAATCCAGACCACATCCTCTCTGACTTATCCATTCACCATGGATGGTGCATTATCTCTGCATCACCTAGGCCAGAAAACTCAGTTATCTAGGATTTTCCCTTCAATTTGAGATAACCATTTAAGTCCTATATATTCTGTCTTTGGAATGCTTATTGAAACAGTCTTCTTGTGCTCCAATCCTGTGGTTGTATCCTTATTCCAACACCTTTGTGCTTCACCATGCCCATGACCAGGGCCCAGCTAAGGGCGTGGGCTGATAGGCTCCTCTCTGGCCCCCAGTCTCTTCCCAAAGCCACCCCTTTCTACACCACTGCAGCTCTCATCACATCATTGCTATGAATGTACAAAGACTTTCCACACCCTCTATTAAAAAATTCCCTATCACCGAAAGCCATTTACAGTTTGGCTCTAGCCTATACCTCATACCATCTTCTCTCTACCCCCAGAGAAGTCCTGACTCTTCCTGCCCCTACCACAGCTCATGCAGTTCTCTCCTTTGGAATATTCTTTTCCTTCTTTCCATATAAATACTCTTTAATTTTATTAAAACCCTATCAAAGGCACACTTTCACCAGGGCCTTTGCAGGTCATTCTCAAGCAGCTCTGTTCTAGGAAAGAACAGCAGACTTAGGGACAGGACATCTGAGCCTGAACCCAAACCTTCCACTTAGTAGCTGAGTGGTCACCAAGAAGCCAACACTACAAAATGGGATTCAAATGGAATGGTAGATACTGATATGAAATCATGGGAATAAAGATGACTTGGGGTCCAGATAGACATGTGTTTGAACTTCACCTCTGCCCATTGATAACTACATGGCCACCATTAGATTCTCTAGACTATAATTTGATTTTCTCATCTGCAAAAATGGGAACAGTAGTATCTTTTTGGAGGACTTTTGTGAGGATTAGAGTTAACAAATATAAAATGCTTTGTACATGACTCTCAATGATGGTATTTATCATTGTGTATTTAATAGTGCTTCTCATCCTACAAAGCATCATACACATTTACTATGATTATCTCCATCAGCCCTTTGCACCTCCCTAAATGTTTTTATCATTATTTTCCATGTTTTCTACTTATTCTAAGGTTGTCCTTTCTCTTGACTAAACTTTGAGTTTCCTGGCCCAGGGATTGTTACACAGAAACATATCAGGAAATGTGAATATAGTTAAGTTCAAGGAGGAAGAAAGAGCCCCTAGGCAGTGTGGAGAGTGGGAGGATGTGTTTTTTAAGGCACTACAAGAGGGACCTGTAGGACAGCTGGAGGACAGTCTGAGAACTGCCGACACCTGAGGGGACAGAGTAGGTGAAGATCAAGTGTTTTGAGGATTTGCCAGTTTCACAATTTGTCTGGCTGGAGATGATAAGGGGCTGTTAACTGCCGTGCAGTGCAATGTGCATAATGGAAAAAGAACCTGCAGTCACCCAGGTTTAAGTTAAAATTTGGGTTCTGCTTTTAACTTCCTTTGGCTTCCTGAGCTTCAGTTCACCCATCCATAAGTCCAAATGAGAATAATATTACTTACTCCAGAGGATTTTAGAGAAGATAAATTCTATGTGAAGTGCTTGGCATATATTTGAGTGTGATAACTGAGAGATCTGAAGGAACATCGCCAAAGGGCAGGATTAGTCTAATTTTTAATCCCAAAGAAACTCCACCACATTACACCATATTTTTGGTTATAGGAAATCCCCGTCATGGTCCCTTCCCTCCCATGGGTTATTAACACAGATCCCAACTACTGGAAGTTATGTTCTAAATCATGTGTCATAGACACCTGCATTCAGGTCCCCACAAGATAGAGGGGTATTGGTGGGGAGGGAAGAAGGAATGCAGGGGACTCTGGCTGCCATCCATTCTTGTTAGAGCCCAAAGTGAACTGAGATGTCCAACAGTGGTCAAATTATTCCTGAGTTAATGGTGAAGGAAGCCTCAAATTCATGCTTGTCTGACTTTAAAACCCAGGCTTTCCTTAAGGTCACATTTTCTCAAGGATGAAGAAGCCATAGGGCCAGTACTTGAGAAGCTTGCAGTCTATCACAGCTTTCAGAGAAGAAAGAAGCTAATTGATTGATATGATCAGAAGGAAGAAACACCATGTGCCCTTAGTGACCAACAATTAAAACCAAAAAAAGCACCTAAATTCTTTTTAAAAATTTTTAATGTTTACTTATTTTTGAGAGAGAGAGAGAGAGAGAGAGAGGGAGAAAGAGAGAGAGAGAGAGAGAGAGAGAGAGAGAGAGAGCATGAGCAGCGGAGCGATGGCAGGAAGAAAGGGAGACACAGAATCTGAAACAAGCTCCAGGGTCTAAGCTGTCAGTGAGCACGACACAGGGCTCGAAGTCATGAACTATGAAATCATGACCTGAACCAAAGTCAGAGGCTTAAATGACTGAGCCACCCAGGTGCCCCAAAACACATCTAAATTCTTATTGATCCACCCCCTCCTGCCAAATCCTGTTAGCTGAAGAGACCTCCTACCCTTTTACTCTCCCATCTAAGAAGAAGAACAAAGATCTGACAAAAATCTCTTCCTGTGTCAGTTTTTGGGCATGGGGAGAAGTGAAATGAGTAGGAAAGGATACAGTTCTCTGAATGCCTGAGTTATTTACAGAAAGCAGAACAACTGGAGTCAAGGAGTTGCCATGAAATTTCTAAATCCCATCATACAAAGTAAGTGTGATGATGCTCTATGGTGTGGGTATCTGATATTATTAAAGGGAAATGCTCTTTTTTAGCCTCAGCAGGTATACTCAAGGGGGATTTCAACACCTTACTACTCTGAAGAGCTGGAAAGCAACCAGGAGAAACATCATGGATTCCCCTGGGGAGGGGGTCCAGTGGAGGCTCACAATTTGATTCTGATCTGTTGACATGAGATCAGATCTGCTGATTAGACACTGGCTTTCACCACTTAACATGTTTAATATTCTCATGGTAGCACCCAGTTACTTTCTGACAGATTTAACCTGACAGAAAAGACCAGGTTCCAAGAAGGGACCTTTTGCTCTTAAATGGGCAGCATATAGAGTATTAGAACTGGAAGCAATCTTGAAGATTTAGTTATTCCAACCCTCCCCCTCATTTCAAACCTACAAAATAGATAAAAGGAACACCTAATATCCCTTCATCCTAGATTGATTGATTATTAACATTTTACCATATTTTTACTCTTTCTCTCTCACAAACCATTTGTAACTTGAACAATCTTATCATGTCACCCCTAAAAGTTCTGCACATACTGCCTAAGAACCAGGACATTCTCTCACATAAACCACAATACTACCATCACACCCACAAAATTTAACATATAAATTGTTAAATGTATTTTAATTCAGAGAAGAATATGTTGAGAGAAAACTAAATTCATAGCTTAATTCCAGTTACTGAGAAATTTAACCTCATGTTTCTTCAGCCTGGTCGACTTGAATCAGCAAAGTTTTGATTTTGTGTTAATTAAAGTCTGTAATTCTGCCTTGGCCTCCATCAATTCACCTCACCACCCTGCAGATGTTGAATTTTTCATATTGTAGGCACAGGGACTCTAAGACACAGACTCAGGTAAGGATGAATCCTTTCTCATTTAGAGGTTAGTTTCTAGGTTCCTTGGGTAAAGTCATGAAATATTAACATTAGACTAGCTTTGGAGAGGTCTAGGAACTGGAGGGAAGCAAGACAATTCTTGTTGATTTAAAAATATATATGAGTTATTTCCATTTTGTAGAAGCTTCTTGTTTTAAACCAAACACAGAGCAGAGCATCATGCAGACATATTTTCCACATTAATGTTGAACACTTATCTGCTTTGTTTTCTGAGGTGACATTTCTAATTGAGGGTGCTAGTAATGCTTCTTCCAGTTTCCTGTAAATGCCACTGTGGGTTCCACTTAGCTGGTTGTGTGAAACTACAACTGAGTGGTAAGGAGAGGCACAGTGATACCAAAGAGAGAGAGAGAGAGGCAGCAAGTAAATGAAAAAGCACATCCAAATAGCTAAATTTGAAAAGGCCACAAAATGAAACAAGGGTTGGTCATTCAGTAAGAGAGAGAGACTAGCAACTTTAAAAAAAAATAACAAGTTGCCAAAAACACAAGGAAGTAATTTGCAACCTTTAGCAAGCATCCTTAGATGAACACTTAGAACACTCCTAAGAGTTTCCTAAAAAGATAGTGAATTTAGAATAATATCTTGCCTTTAAGGAGTGAGATGCTCAGTCAAAGGATTGAGGAACATTTGAGAGTGGATGGCATGGTCAGCAGACAGTTTTGCCACTTGCTGCATCAAAGTCCTTAATTTCAGTTATTTAAATGCATCTATGGGGAGAATACACTTTCTGATAAGAAAGGAAACTTACTTTTTTCAAAACTCATAAAAATTGTCAAGAATTTGTAATTGCCAGAGCTGAAAGAGCTGTATTACCAAAGGAAGTGAAGTCTCTGTGGTTCTATGTATGTAAGATGACTAACAATAATAAGAGAAAAATGAATGAACTTTGCATACACATTGACAAATATGAAACTTCTACTTTGGCTCCTTTCCTAATAATTGTTTTTATTTGTCCCAATATTTTCCTCAAAAGAAAATAAATGCAAGTGGGTTGTAAAAATAGATAGGTGGTTCTGTTAAGGTAGAAACTATTGTAAGGAGTATTTTGTAATGACCAGAATGAAAACATTAAAGAATGTATGTGAGCTAAAAACTTTGCATCAATACTCATACTGTAGATTCACTTTTTAAGTAGATAAGCAAAGTTTTAAGAACTTTTAAACATAGTGAATCTGTACATCTGGAAATCCAGATAGTTCTATTTCAGTAATAAAATGGGCATTAACTATAGGAGATGAGTATGTGTTTTTGAGATTTTCTTTGTGTATGTGAAGGGTCAATGTTCTTTTCCTTTCATATGAGAGTGGAAAATGACATAATAATACATCCAACTATATAATTTGCTGCCATTTTTTCTTTTTTATATTTGTCTGACATCACACATTTGACTTTCCATGTCCCCATGTGGTCAAGGGAGCAGAAATTCTGATAAGTCCATACATGGGGAATCCCCTTCCCTCTGCCCCCTCATACCTAAAGGCAAAGCAATCAGATGCCTGTAGCTTGACAAAATTGGCTCTAAAAAGAAGCACTTTTTATCCTGTGAATTTTCTTATAAATGTGGAGGTACAATTTCTTTTTGGTGAAAGATTGCACAAAAGTGGCTGAGCAAGAAGCACATTAAAATTACACTGCTTATACTATTCATGCTTATAGCTTATGCTGTTCATTCATAGCTGTCAGAATTGAGGCAATTGTGTTTTGCAACAGTGACAGTAAACAAATCCTTCCTCACTTTCTGTCAATTTTCCAACAAGTTCTGGGAAGAAGGACTTGGCTTTGACTAGTCCAACATTCAGTCCTGTTTTTTGCGGTCTTTCCATAGCCAGGACACAACATTCAGTTATCAGAACAAACTTATACTCCCACTTCAAGTATAGACTTTTTGTTATGTTCATTTTGGTAGATGATGATTCTCTTGAAAGTATTTTGAGGAAAATATTCTAACCCATGTGGCCTTTATCAGGCTTACTTGGTACTTAACTCATGGAATTTTACATTGTTTTGTTGTTATGTCCTGCCCCCACAACGAACGTTTAAAGTCTTCCAGAGAGAGGGGACCAAAGTTTCATCAGCACCCAGCATGGCCACCTGTGTGTAGTGGCCATATATTCCATACCCCTATGTTGGTGGTAATCATGGCCACTCTCTGCCACATTACTCCATCACATTTAAATATTACTTAGAATATTTTGACATGCAAAACCGGAAATCACTCATTAGAAAAAAAAAACAATAAAAAAACTTCCAGTCACTTTAAAGCTCCTCCTTCTTTCAAAATTCTCTGAACCAGTTGAAAATGAGCACATTTTCTGAGGAACACAAGCACTCCATTTCCCTCTTTTAAAGTATCAAAGAACATAGAAGAACTTTTGGAGCTGCAGCTAAAGCAACTATGAATATAGAACTCCTGAGACTGCTCCATATCAAGCAGACATCCCTGTATCAACCCAGATCCAGAGCCTGACTGATCTTGCCCTAGCCAACCTGAAAGCCAGTGGGTCTGGTCAGCTGGACACAGGGTACATGAAGCAAATGTCATTCTTTATTGGCCAGTGGTGCCCACACATCATCTTGGAATGCCTTGAAGTGGTTTTTCTCTGAATGTTTGCACTGGAATAAAAAAGAGATAAGGAAAGGCTTATTCTAGAAAGGGTGGGAGGAAGCTGGCCCCAGAGAAGCAGGTGGTTGGTTGTGGAGTTCACAGTGTTTTTGTCGTGGAATCCACTTATCTCCTTTGGGCTGAGGAAAAAGCTAACATTTTATAAAATAATTCAGCAAGGCACCCTGCCCAATAAAGATGTGAGCTGCCTTCTCCCCTGGCATATGTCCTAGTCATAGCTGTGTCTCACCAACCCATGTTCCACCATTAATTGCTTTCCCATAGTTGGCTGCATCCATGGGGGTTTATAATGTTATGATGTTTAGGTTCTATTGTAGACAAATTGAATCTGAATCTTTGGAGATGGAACCCAGGCTTCTATTTTTAAATTTTTGATGTGTAATTCTAATGCACAGCCTAAGGTAAGAACAACTGGGCTAAAGCAGCTGATGTTATCCCAACCCTCTTTCTAATTACTGGTTTTGGAACATACACGTTCTAGCCACTGAGACATTAGAAGAGAGGTCCACTAGAAGGTTCTAGAAAAGGATCTACCACTCCTAAAGAGGAAATGGCAGTTCCTCTGATTTCCCTGGATGTGACGCCTGGCAGAGCAGCTACATTAGAAGACACTAGAGTCTCAAGAATCACAGCGTGTGCAATCAGAACTTGATGCACAGTGTCTGGAGTTTGCTTAACTCTGAGCTTCTTATGGTAAGTAATAACACATTGCCTTATTATTTAAGCTTGTTTGAGCCATGGCTGGGGCTATTTTGAGAGAAAAACATTATAACCAATTTGAGTATGTTTACTCTGGCCCTAGAGGAAAAGCCTGGGAACTAGGTACCCACTTTCAGCACCCACGTCTTATATGACTTCCTGCCAAACATTTTATTTCATTCTATGTGTCCTCCATCTACAATGATGGTAGAATAAGAGCAACCACAATCCAGATTCTAAAAGGTTTGTGAAGGCTTCCTGATGCAGTCTAGATGGGAAGGGGATGAGGGGCATAGGATAGGGTCTAGGAGTCAGACTCCAAAGGCTACAACTCTTTGGAAAACGAAGATGCTTTCTTCTGTATGCAACCCGTCAATCACCTAGGGTAGGGAGCCAACCATGTATCAGGCCCCACATTAGGTATTGTAAATACATCTGCTCACTAAATCTTTACAACAATGCTATAAGGTAGATAAAATTACCATCCCATTTTTAGAAGAGGAAGGTAAGGCCCAGAGAGGGGACACAGTGGTAAAGCAGGGTTGTAACACCTTATTTATTTATTTATATTTTTGAGAGAGGGAGAGAGACAGTGCATGGGCATGAGTGGGGGAGGGGCA
The DNA here is from genome assembly GCF_018350195.1 of Panthera tigris. NCBI lineage: Eukaryota > Metazoa > Chordata > Mammalia > Carnivora > Felidae > Panthera > Panthera tigris. The sequence continues at coordinate 28,808,031 of NC_056664.1, read as the reverse complement.
GAGGGAGAGAGAGAATCCCAAATAGGCTCTGGGTTGTGTCAGCGCTAAGCCCAAGGCATGACTCGATCCCATGAACAATCAGATCATGACCTAAGCTGAAATCAAGAGCCAGATGTTCAACTGCTCAACTGACTGAGCCACCCAGGTGCCTCATTAACACCCTTTTTAGTTCAACATGGTAGGTTGGTATATACTGGGTGCCCTCAGAATGCCCTGCCAGTATGGTGGATGAAAAGACACTGCCTGCTCTGGGCATTAGGCAAACAAAAGATCTCAACCTTGCTTTACAAGTTTCTATCTGAATGACCTTAGCAAAATTACCTAATCCTTGAGCCTAGCCTCTCTCATATGCAAAATGGGGATGAGAAAATCTAATCCATATTCACCATACAAAAGTAATTAATTGAGGGCCCAGCCTGCCATCAGTACTTAGCAAATGTTAGTTGTGTTCTGATCACACTCCCACTCTAAGTGCCCAAGCTATTTACCCACCACCTATGGGAAGTTGTGATAGTTACTGAAATATCAAAGTGCCAACATGACAGGCACAAATGAGGAAAGAGACATGAGTCCTACACAATGTTGTAGTGGAGAGAAAGGATGGAGCCAACTGGAAATAGTGTCTTGGAACAGAAAAATCTGGATCTGAGCAGATAAAATCCATTGACAGATCCTCACTTGGATGTAGAGGGGTCTAAGACATCATGGTCTGTATCGAAGGGAAAACAACTCCTGTCGTGCTGTAGTTCATTAGGGCCAGACATGAGGCAAGACTGGTTGATCACTTTAATATCTGTGATTAAGGCTTCTTTAAAATTGTTGGGTCTATGGGGGGACAGCAGTACAAAATAGATCTATATCCAGAAATCACTCATACCCTTCATCTTGAATTTGAACGTTATGACAGGGTCTTTCACAAAACTAGGGTTGGAGAGAAAGGTTTGACTCAAGTCTCTAGCCTGGTTCTAGTCTACTGCCTGCCTCACATCCCCAAGAGGTGGCAGAGTGACCTCTGCTAGATGCGGCTGCTACTATCTACCTTCCTGTTGAGTAGTGTCAGAGAATGAAAAAGAGCTTGTTCTCTAAGGGATTAAGGTGGAAATTTCCCAGTTTCTGATTTCTGTCTCTTAGGTGAAATTTACAACAGGTGAAATTCAGTAGGATTACTGAATGGTGCTTACTTCCAGAGACTGGGTGATAGGGAAGCATGGTGTCCTAAATCAGAACTGCAGGAGGCCTGGATAGGAAAACATGTTGTTCTGAAGCCTCCAGCTGAGATACTTTTTGGAAATATTCAAAGGACTTGAGAGTGTGGCTTACAAGCCATTACTCTAAGAACTACTTGCACACATTTTTTCCAACTGTACATACTGGGCAGTATTAAAAATTAAAAAATGAGTATTACTTTATGAATGCCTATTTTTGTACCAGGCATTGTAAGAGGTTCTTACCCTATCTTATTGCTAATTTTCACACCAACTTTATGAAGTAGGTATTACTATGTCCATTTTAGAGAATAAGAATAGTAAAAACAGTAAAATAGAGAAAGTAGCAAAAGCAAGCTTCAAATCTGGTGCTATTTGACACATATATACCTTATACTGCCCATTTAATCTTTGTCTTCTCACCTCCATCTGCTACATCCCTGCTTTAACTTTCTGCCTTGAGTAGAAAATAAATTCCCCAATCCCAACTTTGTGTTTTCACCACAATTATCAGAGTATGTATGCCTCACTACCAGAGATCACTCTTGCCTCTCTTGAAAGAGTAACCACATTCTGGTCAAGCTAGAGTGACCACCACTCTACCCCCACCCTCCTGAGTTACAAATCACCTTGCAAATTAAAAGGATTCTTTCCTTATCTTCTTCCCATCCTTCCATTCGGCCTCCAGCCTTGAGTCCTATGATTCTATCAGCACACTGACCCATTCACCCACCTGCCCCAGAAGATACACGATGAGAGAGAGGTAGGCGGTAGAGAGCATGGAACCTCTTCCACACTCATCTTGCAATGCTGCATAAATGGGGCATAAACTGATTTGTGAGGCATTAATTCTCACCCTGCATCTCTGTTGCTTTGGGTGAGAGGCAGCGTGTCATGGTGCTTAGAGTACCTCTGCTGCTGTAGCTGAGCTTTATGTGTGCTACAAGGCTTAGGCCATTTATCCAAATGCTACACCACTTGTGAAATTGGAATTATATCTTCCAGCGGGGTCATCATGAGGAACAGATAAAAAAATAAAAACTTATTTGGCATCTCTCCCATTATTGAAGTTCAATAGATGGTAGTTATTATTATGTTTGCCTTTGTTAGTATTTTCTCTGAAAAATGGGATTTGAGCAGCAGCAGAACATTTACATGCTGGTCACAATACTATTGTTACAGTGATAACAATGAGCTTCCTTGGAGGCCAGTAGAGCTGACTTGGGTTCTCCCGATATTTCTCAGATCTCTTCACTCCTCCAGTCCTTTCTAACCAGAGATAAGCATTTCTCAGAAACAGCAGTCGGTTTGTGTGCTTAAGGTGAAGAGAAGCCCTTTCCATACCTTGGATTAAAGACTACAGCACCCAGGTCTCTGCAGGATGGACCTGAACTACACTGCACCTTCCAAATTTGAGTCACCTTTCACATGTGCAGTGAAGTGACTTCTGGCACCTGAGCTTAGCCAAACTTCACAACTCCCAAGTCTTCCCTCAATTCTGCTCCAGGTTCCCCAGGCCGTCTGCACGTCTGACCAACTGGCTACAAATTCAGAGGTGTCCATAATCCCTCAGGTTTTATAATTCATTAGAATGACTCACAGAACTCAGGAAAACACTGTACACATGATTACAGTTTTATCATAAAGGATATAAATTAGGACTAGACAAATAGCTTCTGTGCCCTCTTCCCATGTCTTCAAGATTTTCACCCTCCTGGCACATTGATGTGTTTACCAAGCAGAAAGCTCCACTGAGACCTGGGGTCCAGAGTTTTTATTGGAGATTTATTCCATAAGCATGCTTGGTTGAATCATTGGCCATGAATTTTACTCAATCTCTAGTCACCTACCCCTCCCCAGAGGTTAGGATGACTTCACATGACTCAATGCCCCCATCTTCTAATGACATTGTTGGTCTTTCTGGGATGGCCACCCACATCCTGATGTATTTAGGGAACACCAGGAGTCACTTCATCAGCATAAACTATTTCTAATAACAGAATACTCCAATAACTGGGGAAGTTCCCTCCCAGGAACTTGGAAAAGGCTAAGCAGATTCTTTTTTTTTTTTTTTTTTAATATATGAAATTTATTGTCAAATTGGTTTCCATACAACACCCAGTGCTCATCCCAAAAGGTGCCTTCCTCAATACCCATCACCCACCCTCCCCTCCCTCCCACCCCCCATCAACCCTCAGTTTGTTCTCAGTTTTTAAGAGTCTCTTATGCTTTGGTTCTCTCCCGCTCTAACCTCTTTTTTTGTTTTCCTTACCCTCCCCCATGGGTTTCTGTTAAGTTTCCCAGGATCCACATAAGAGTGAAAACATATGGTATCTGTCTTTCTCTGTATGGCTTATTTCACTTAGCATCACACTCTCCAGTTCCACCCACGTTGCTACAAAGGGCCATATTTTCTTTCTCATTGCCATGTAGTACTCCATTGTGTATATAAACCACAATTTCTTTATCCATTCATCAGTTGATGGACATTTAGGCTCTTTCCATAATTTGGCTATTGTTGAGAGTGCTGCTATAAACATTGGGGTACAAGTGCCCCTATGCATCAGTACTCCTGTATCCCTTGGGCAAATTCCTAGCAGTGCTATTGCTGGGTCATAGGGTAGGTCTATTTTTAATTTTCTGAGGTACCTCCACACTGTTTTCCAGAGCAGCTGCACCAATTTACATTCCCACCAACAATGAAAGAGTGTTCCCGTTTCTCCACATCCTCTCCAGCAACTATAGTCTCCTGATTTGTTCATTTTGGCCACTCTGACTGGTGTGAGGTGATATCTGAGTGTGGTTTTGATTTGTATTTCCCTGATAAGGAGTGATGTTGAGCATCTTTTCATGTGCCTGTTGGCCATCCGGATGTCTTCTTTAGAGAAGTGTCTATTCATGTTTTCTGCCCATTTCTTTGCTGGGTTATTTGTTTTTCGGGTGTGGAGTTTGGTGAGCTCTTTATAGATTTTGGATACAAGCCCTTTGTCCGATTGTCATTTGCAAATATCTTTTCCCATTCCGTTGGTTGCCTTTTAGTTTTGTTGGTTGTTTCCTTTGCTGTGCAGAAGCTTTTTATCTTCATAAGGTCCCAGTAATTCATTTTTGCTTTTAGTTCCCTTGCCTTTGGGGATGTGTTGAGTAAGAGATTGCTACGGCTGAGGTCAGAGAGGTTTTTTCCTGCTTTCTCCTCTAGGGTTTTGATGGTTTCCTGTCTCACATTCAGGTCCTTTATCCATTTTGAGTTTATTTTTGTGAATGGTGTGAGAAAGTGGTCTAGTTTCAACCTTCTGCATGTTGCTGTCCAGTTCTCTCCCAGCACCATTTGTTAAAGAGACTGTCTTTTTTCCATTGGATGTTCTTTCCTGCTTTGTCAAAGATGAGTTGGCCATACGTTTGTGGGTCTAGTTCTGGGGTTTCTATTCTATTCCATTGGTCTATGTATCTGTTTTTGTGCCAATACCATGCTGTCTTGATGATGACAGCTTTGTAGTAGAGGCTAAAGTCTGGGATTGTGATGCCTCCTGCTTTGGTCTTCTTCTTCAAAATTACTTTGGCTATTCGGGGCCTTTTGTGGTTCCATATGAATTTTAGGATTGCTTGTTCTAGTTTCGAGAAGAATGCTGGTGCAGTTTTGATTGGGATTGCATTGAATGTGTAGATAGCTTTGGGTAGTATTGACATTTTGACAATATTTATTCTTCCAATCCATGAGCAGGGAATGTTTTTCCATTTCTTTATATCTTCTTCAGTTTTCTTCATAAGCTTTCTATAGTTTTCAGCATACAGATCTTTTACATCTTTGGTTAGGTTTATTCCTAGGTATTTTATGCTTCTTGGTTCAATTGTGAATGGGATCAGTTTATTTGTCTTTCTGTTGCCTTCATTGTTAGTATATAAGAATGCAACTGACTTCTGTACATTGATTTTGTATCCTGAGACTTTGCTGAATTCATGTATCAGTTCTAGCAGACTTTTGGTGGAGTCTGTCAGGTTTTCCATGTATAGTATGTCATCTGCAAAAAGTGAAAGCTTGACTTCATCTTTGCCAATTTTGATGCCTTTGATTTCCTTTTGTTGTCTGATTGCTGATGCTAGAACTTCCAACACTATGTTAAACAACAGCGGTGAGAGTGGGCATCCCTGTCGTGTTCCTGATCTCAGGGAAAAAGCTCTCAGTTTTTCCCCATTGAGGATGAATTTAGCTCTGGGCTTTTCATAAATGGCTTTTATGATCTTTAAGCATGTTCCTTCTTCTCCCGACTTTCTCAAGGGTTTTTATTAAGAAACGGTGCTGAATTTTGTCAAAGGCCTTTCCTGCATCGATTGACAGGATCATATGGTTCTTATCTTTTCTTTTATTAATGTGATGTATCACGTTGATTGATTTGCGAATGTTGAACCAGCTCTGCATCCCAGGAATGAATCCCACTTGATCATGGTGAATAATTCTTTTTATATGCTGTTGAATTCGATTTGCTAGTATCTTAATGAGAATTTTTGCATCCATAGTCATCAGGGATATTGGCCTGTAGTTCTCTTTTTTTACTGGGTCTCTGTCTGGTTTCAGAATCAAAGTAATACTGGCTTCATAGAATGAGTCTGGAAGTTTTCCTTCCCTTTCTACTTCTTGGAATAGCTTGAGAAGGATAGGTATTATCTCTGCTTTAAACGTCTGGTGTAGAACTCCCCTGGGAAGCCATCCGGTCCTGGACTCTTATTTGTTGGGAGATTTTTTGATAACTGATTCAATTTCTTCACTGGTTATGGGTCTGTTCAAGCTTTCTATTTCCTCCTGGTTGAGTTTTGGAAGAATGTGGGTGTTTAGGAATTTGTCCACTTCTTCCAGGTTGTCCAATTTGTTGGCATATAATTTTTCATAGTATTCCCTGATAATTGTTTGTATCTCTGAGGGATTGGTTGTAATAATTCCATTTTCATTCATGATTTTATCTATTTGGGTCATCTCCCTTTTCTTTTTGAGAAACCTGGCTAGAGGTTTGTCAATTTTGTTTATTTTTTCAAAAAACCAACTCTTGGTTTTGTTGATTTGCTCTACAGTTTTTTTTAGATTCTATATTGTTTATTTCTGCCTCTGATCTTTATCATTTCTTCTTCCTTCTTGCTGGGTTTAGGGTGCCTTTGCTGTTCTGCTTCTATTTCCTTTAGGTGTGCTGTTAGATTTTGTATTTGGGATTTTTCTTGTTTCTCTGAGTTAGGCCTGGATTGCAATGTATTTTCCTCTCAGGACTGCCTTTGCTGCATCCCAAAGCGTTTGGATTGTTGTATTTTCATTTTTGTTTGTTTCCATCCATATTTTTTAATTTCTTCTCTAATTGCCTGGTTGACCCATTCATTCTTTAGTAGGGTGTTCTTTAACCTCCACACTTTTTGAGGTTTTCCAGACTTTTTCCTATGGTTGATTTCAAGCTTCATAGCATTGTGGTCTGAAAGTATGCATGGTATAATTTCAATTCTTGTAAACTTATGAAGGGCTGTTTTGTGACCCAGTATATGATCTATCTTGGAGAATGTTCCATGTGCACTCGAGAAGAAAGTATATTCTGTTGCTTTGGGATGCAGAGTTCTAAATATATCTGTCAAGTCCATCTGATCCAATGTATCATTCAGGGCCCTTGTTTCTTTATTGACCGTGTGTCTAGATGATCTACCCATTTCTGTAAGTGGAGTGTTAAAGTCCCCTGCAATGACCACATTCTTATCAATAAGGTTGCTTATGTTTATGAGTAATTGTTTTATATAGATGGGGGCTCCGGTATTCGGCGCATAGACATTTATAATTGTTAGCTCTTCCTGATGGATAGACCCTGTAATTATTATATAATGCCCTTCTTCATCTCTTGTTACAGCCTTAAATTTAAAGTCTAGTTTGTCTGATATAAGTATGGCTACTCCAGCTTTCTTTTGGCTTCCAGTAGCATGATAAATAGTTCTCCATCCCCTCACTCTCAATCTAAAGGTGTCCTCAGGTCTAAAATGAGTCTCTTGTAGACAGCAAATAGATGGGTCTTGTTTTTTTTATCCATTCTGATACCCTATGTCTTTTGGTTGGAGCATTTAATTCCATTTACATTCAGTGTTATTAAAGAAAGAATATGGTTTAGAGTCATTGTGATGTCTGTATGTTTTATGCTTGTAAGCGATGTCTCTGGTACTTTGTCTCACAGGATCCCCCTTAGGATCTCTTGTAGGGCTGTTTTAGTGGTGACAAATTCCTTCAGTTTTTGTTTGTTTGGGAAGACCTTTATCTCTCCTTCTATTCTAAATGACAGACTTGCTGGATAAAGGATTCTCGGCTGCATATTTTTTCTGTTCAGCACATTGAAGATCTCGTGCCAATCCTTTCTGGCCTGCCAAGTTTCAAAAGAGATCAGTCACGAGTCTTATAGGTCTCCCTTTATATGTTAGGGCACGTTTATCCCTTGCTGCTTTCAGAATTTTCTCTTTATCCTTGTATTTTGCCAGTTTCACTATGATATTC